>NC_048585.1:61518057-61748057 GCF_013265735.2 Oncorhynchus mykiss | reverse complement strand
TATATAGTGCACTACTTTAGACCAGAGCCCTATTCCCTATATAGTTCACTACTTTAGACCAGAGCCCTATTCCCTATATAGTGCACTACTTTAGACCAGAGCCCTATTCCCTATATAGTGCACTACTTTAGACCAGAGCTCAATTCCCTATAAAGTTCACTACTTTAGACCAGAGCCCTATTCCCTATATAGTGCACTACTTTAGACCAGAGCCCTATTCCCTATATAGTTCACTACTTTAGACCAGAGTCCTATGGGGGCTACATAGGTTAAATCCCAAATGGAACCCTATTCCCTATATAGTGCACTACTTTAGACCAGATATCTATGAGTTCCTGTCCAAAGTAGTCCACTAGATAGGGAATAGGATGGCATTTGGGACGAATGCAGAGTCTTAAGTCAAACAAATGGAAATAACTGTCTAACAAGAAAATACTTCTATCGTCCACTGTCAGAGTTATGTTATCTCTGTTTCTCTCTCTCTCTCTCTCTCTGTTTCTCTCTCTCTCTGTTTCTCTCTCTCTCTTTCTCTCTTGATACTGCTATCGTCCACCGTCAGAGTTATGTTATCTCCGTTTCTCTCTCTCTCTCTCTCTCTCTGTTTCTCTCTCTCTCTTGATACTGCTATCGTCCACCGTCAGAGTTATGTTATCTCCGTTTCTCTCTCTCTCTCTCTCTGTTTCTCTCTCTCTCTCTCTCTCTTGATACTGCTATCGTCCACCGTCAGAGTTATGTTATCTCCGTTTCTCTCTCTCTCTCTCTCTCTCTGTTTCTCTCTCTCTCTTGATACTGCTATCGTCCACTGTCAGAGTTATGTTATCTCCGTTTCTCTCTCTCTCTCTCTCTGTTTCTCTCTCTCTCTTTCTCTCTTGATACTGCTATCGTCCACCGTCAGAGTTATGTTATCTCCGTTTCTCTCTCTCTCTTTCTCTCTTGATACTGCTATCGTCCACCGTCAGAGTTATGTTATCTCTGTTTCTCTCTCTCTCTCTTTCTCTCTTGATACTGCTATCGTCCACTGTCAGAGTTATGTTATCTCCGTTTCTCTCTCTCTCTCTCTCTGTTTCTCTCTCTCTCTCTTTCTCTCTTGATACTGCTATCGTCCACCGTCAGAGTTATGTTATCTCCGTTTCTCTCTCTCTCTTTCTCTCTGTTTCTCTCTCTCTCTCTTTCTCTCTTGATACTGCTATCGTCCACTGTCAGAGTTATGTTATCTCTGTTTCTCTCTCTCTCTCTTTCTCTCTTGATACTGCTATATTTCCCTCTCTCTATCTCTTTCTGAATCACTCCCTCTCTCTTTCTGAATCACTCCCTCTCTCTTTCTCTCTTTCTGAATCACTCCCTCTCTCTTTCTCTCTTTCTGAGTCACTCCCTCTCTCTTTCTCTCTTTCTGAGTCACTCCCTCTCTCTTTCTCTCTTTCTGAGTCACTCCCTCTCTCTTTCTCTCTTTCTGAGTCACTCCCTCTCTCTTTCTCTCTTTCTGAATCACTCCCTCTATCTTTCTCTCTTTCTGAGTCACTCCCTCTCTCTTTCTCTCTTTCTGAGTCACTCCCTCCCTCTCTCTTTCTGAATCACTCCCTCTCTCCATCTCTCTTTCTGAGTCACTCTATCTCCCTATCTTTTCCTGAGTCACTTCCTCTCTCCATCTCTCTTTCTGAGTCACTCCATCTCTCTTTCTGAGTCACTCCTCTCCATCTCTCTTTCTGAGTCACTCCCTCTCTCCATCTGTCTTCTTCTCTGCATTCTCTCTCCTCTACCTCTGTCGTATCCCTCTGTGAGTCACAACCTTTCTACCAAAACATATCTTTCCTCTTATCCCTTCCCCAAATAACTTCCTACCTTATACTGTATATCTCTTTCTTCATCCTCTCTTCCATCATCTCCCTCATCTTTACCTCTCTATGTCCCTCTCCTTCCTACCCTGATTTCCTTATGGGTCCTGGTCAAAAGAAGTGCACTATATAGGGAATAGGGTGCCATTTGAGAAGCAGGCTATATGATATGTTATATAATATTATGGGATGTTGTTTCACTGGCAGTTTTAACAAGCTACTAAAGCTAATGACAAATTAATGCTGGGCTGGTAGCAACATGTTTATTAGGGAGAGAGAGGCAGCGAGAGAGAGAGATGGATCGTCAGGCTCTGTTGTGGGACCCTAACAACCACGTTGTCGTGGTAACGAGATTCATGCATGGCTGACTAAAGAGTATCTCTGACACACCACACACACACACACACACACACACACACACACACACACACACACACACACACACACACACACACACACACACACACACACTTCTGTAATCTAACTAGGGTTAATGGTAACATATTCAGAGAGCTGTACAACAACCTGTCTCTAGAGCCCTGACCTTAGAGAGCCTTTTTCATGTCTCTATATGGTTTGGTCAGGGTGTGATTTGGGTTGGGCATTCTATGTTCTGTGTTTCTATGATTTTCTATTTCTTTGTGTTTGGCCGGGTGTGGTTCTCAATCAGAGGCAGCTGTCTATCGTTGCCTCTAATTGAGAATCATACTTAGGCAGCTTTTTCCCACCTGTGTTTTGTGGGTAGTTAATTTCTGTTTAGTACCTTTACAGGACTGTTTCGGTTAGTCTCTTTGTTACAATAAAGCTGCGCTTTGGTCCGATGATTCCTCTTCCTCATCGTCAGACGACGAATACCGTTACACTGTTTCTCTAATGTTATTGACTGTTTAACGATACACTGAGTGTACAAAACATTAGGAACACCATCCTCATATTGAGTTACACTCCCCTTTTGCCCTCTGAACAGCTTCAGTTCGTCGGGGCGCGGACTCTACACGGTGTCAAAAGCACAGCAAAAGCTCTCTTCAAAGTAATGACTCACATGGTCAGCAGATGTTATTGGTCACATGGTTAGCAGATGTTATTGGTCACATGGTTAGTAGATGTTATTGGTCACATGGTTAGTAGATGTTATTGGTCACATGGTTAGCAGATGTTATTGGTCACATGGTTAGCAGATGTTATTGGTCACATGGTTAGCAGATGTTATTGGTCACATGGTTAGCAGATGTTATTGGTCACATGGTTAGCAGATGTTATTGGTCACATGGTTAGCAGATGTTATTGGTCACATGGTTAGCAGATGTTATTGGTCACATACACATGGTTAGCAGATGTTATTGGTCACATGGTTAGTAGATGTTATTGGTCACATACACATGGTTAACAGATGTTATTGGTCACATGGTTAGCAGATGTTATTGGTCACATGGTTAGCAGATGTTATTGGCCACATGGTTAGCAGATGTTATTGGTCACATGGTTAGCAGATGTTATTGGCCACATGGTTAGCAGATGTTATTGTGAGTGTAGTGAAATCCTTGTGCTTCTAGTTCCGACAGTGCAGTAATATGTAACAAGAAATCTAACAATTCCCCAACATCTACCTAATAAACACACATTTAAAGGAGTGAATGAGAATATGTACATATAATAAATGGACGAGCGACATGGGCAAGATGCAGTAGATGGTAGAATATACAGTATATACATATGAGATGAGTAATGTAGGATATGTGAACATTATTAAAGTGGTTTTATTTAAAGTGATTGATACCTTTATTAAGTCTATTTAAGTGTCCAGAGAAATGAGTCTGTATGAAGGCTCTCTGAGTTAGTGATGGCTGTTTAACAGTCTGATGGCCTTGAGATAGAAGCTGTTTTTCAGTCTCTCGGTCCCAACTTTGATGCACCTGTACTGACCTCGCCTTCTGGATGATAGCGGGGTGAACAGGCAGTGGCTCGGGTGGTTGATGTCCTTGATGATCTTTATGGCCTTCCTGTGACATCGGGTGGTGTAGGTGTCATGGAGGGCAGGTAGTTTGCCCCCGGTGATGCGTTGTGCAGACCTCACTACCCTCTGGAGAGCATTACGGTTGTGGGTGGAGCAGTTGCCGTATCAGGCGGTGATACAGCCCGCCAGGATGCTCTCGATTGTGCATCTGTAAAAGTTCACTTCTACACAGCTGGCACGTTTTCATTTTTCTTACTTCCTGTCGCAAGGAATTCTGGTACTTGCAGTCAATAATCAAATCCAATACTAACCAATTCAGCAGAAATATAGTTCTCTCAATCTCCATCACATGAACTCTAATACAATTATTCTTGTACACATGTAAATAACAGTACTAGAAAAATATCTTTAAACACACCTCAATGAATTAACTGTAAACGTTAACTCTGTAACCCATTAAAGTTACAACATCCTCCCCCCGATGAACAACTGTGTCAATATAAATCTCTAAGCAGCTGAATAGGTCTCCTGTGGGCTGTGGTGTGTCACAGCGGTGTGCTGACTTTAGATCCAGCAAGTAGTCTCTTCGCCAACTGTTCCAGAAACTGGTCACAAGTCTCTGCCTCTACTTCCATCTGCGTGTCATTTCCCCCTTGTTGAGCGTTGGGTGCTGACTGTCAGCCAGAAATGGCTTTGGAGGCAAAGAGGTTAGTGTTTTACCCCCCAGGAAGTGTGCTGGGGCCAGAGGTTGTGGTTCATCCACTTCATTGTGCATGAAGGTCAGAGGTCAGAGAATTTATGATCGCTTCAACGCCTTACAGGACTGTGCACATCTCTTCATAGATGAGCGAAGCTCTTTCCCGAGAACCTGTTGTTTTCACTGACCTGTCCAGTCTTTCCCAGAATCCGTCCTATCAGGTTGCTTGCTCTAGCGATGAACCTCTAGGAGATTCCCCTTTCTGAGAAGAACATCAAGAGGTTTCCTCCAACACTGAGTAGTTGGTGTTTGTCCGGGAACAGTTGCAGTTCTCTGATTTTACAGTCGTTGTTTTAGGCTTTTTCCTGCCTTCAGTAGTTTGATCTCCTGACTGTTGTTGTGTTACCTTGATCCAGTACTTTTCTGCCTCGAACAGTTTGTCATCAGTCAGCATCTTTATGTTTGCACGAACACTGGCTATGAATCTCTTTATCCAGGCGGTGACTCTTCACTCTTTTCAGTTTGCTGTACCTTTCAATGTCCAACGCGGGTTCAGGGATGTTGCTGGGGCCAAACGTGTGAAGAGCCTCTTGTCTGATTACTGGTAGCTTCAAGCCCTTCACAAGGTTTTCACGTAGGAAGCTTCTCTGACTGCCTCCATCTAGTAAGACACTATCTTCCTGCCCGATGGGCCTTCTACCCAGGTAGCAACACTGTGTTCTGTCTGTCTGGTTTCATCTTCACTGAATGGGGAATAACTGAGGAAACAACAGCATCTTTTGACAAACTTATCAAGACTGTTTCAAGGACAGCTTTTTTCCATCTATGTCACATTGCAAAAATCATAAACTTTCCGTCCAAAAATTATGCAGAAAAATTACTCCGTGCTTTTGTCACTTCTAGGTTAGACTACTGCAATGCTCTACTTTCCGGCTACCCGGATAAAGCACTAAATAAACTTCAGTTAGTGCTAAATACGGCTGCTAGAATCCTGACTAGAACCAAAAAATGTGATCATATTACTCCAGTGCTAGCCTCCCTACACTGGCTTCCTGTCAAGGCAAGGGCTGATTTCAAGGTTTTACTGCTAACCTACAAAGCATTACATGGGCTTGCTCCTACCCATCTCTCTGATTTGGTCCTGCCCTACATACCTACACGTACGCTACGGTCACAAGACGCAGGCCTTCTAATTGTCCCTAGAATTTCTAAGCAAACAGCTGGAGGCAGGGTTTTCTCCTACAGAGCTCCATTTTTATGGAATGGTCTGCCTACCCATGTGAGAGATGCAAACTCGGTCTCAACCTTTAAGTCTTTATTGAAGACTCATCTCTTCAGTGGGTCATATGATTGAGTCTAGTCTGGCCCAGGAGTGTGAAGGTGAAGGGAAAGGCTGTGGAGCAACGAACCGCCCTTGCTGTCTCTGCCTGGCCGGTTCCCCTCTTTCCACATGGATTCTCTACCTCTAACCCTATTACAGGGGCTGAGTCACTGGCTTACTGGTGCTCTTTCATGCCGTCCCTAGAAGGGTTGCGTCACTTGAGTGGGTTGAGTCACTGATGTGATCTTCCTGTCTGGGTTGGCGCCCCCCCCCCCCCCCCCGTGGCGGAGATCATTGTGGACTATACTCGGCCTTGTCTCAGGATGGTCAGTTGGTGGTTGAAGATATCCCTCTAGTGGTGTGGGGGCTTTGCTTTGGCAAAGTGGGTGGGGTTATATCCTTCCTGTTTGGCCTTGTCCGGGGGTATCATCGGATGGGGCCACAGTGTCTCCTGACCCCTCCTGTCTCAGCCTCCAGTATTTATGCTGCAGTAGTTTATGTGTCGGGGGACTAGGGTCAGTTTGTTATACCTGGAGTACTTCTCCGGTGTCCTGTGTGAATTTAAGTATGCTCTCTCTAAATCTCTCTTTCCTTCTCTCTCTCGGAGGACCTGAGCCCTAGGACCATGCCTCAGGACTACCTGGCATAATGACTCCTTGCTGTCCCCAGTCCACCTGGCCGTGCTGCTGCTCCAGTTTCAACTGTTCTGCCTGTGATTATTATTATTTGACCATGCTGGTCATTTATGAACATTTGAACATCTTGGCCATGTTCTGTTATAATCTCCACCCGGCACAGCCAGAAGAGCACTGGCCACCCCTCATAGCCTGGTTCCTCTCTAGGTTTCTTCCTAGGTTTTGGCCTTTCTAGGGAGTTTTTCCTAGCCACCGTGCTTCTACACCTTGCTTGTAGTTTGGGGTTTTAGGCTGGGTTTCTGTACAGCACTTTGTGACATCAGCTGATGTACGAAGGGTTAAATCAATTTATTTGATTTGATCTGCAGAAACAGTAGGGGGTTGAACCTCACTCCTCTTACCGGTACACACAGCAACGTGATGTCTGCTTCAGAAACAGTAGGGGGTTGAACCTCACTCCTCTTACCGGTACACACAGCAACGTGATGTCTGCTTCAGAAACAGTAGGGGGTTGAACCGCACTCCTCTTACCGGTACACACAGCAACGTGATGTCTGCTTCAGAAACAGTAGGGGGTTGAACCTCACTCCTCTTACCGGTACACACAGCAACGTGATGTCTGCTTCAGAAACAGTAGGGGGTTGAACCTCACTCCTCTTACCGGTACACACAGCAACGTGATGTCTGCTTCCACATGTTGAACATGACACATCTTTGACTTTACAGAATTTTGCTATGTGTCTCTGTCCTAAACATACAAAGCATCTTCCCATGTTCTTTAGTTTCTCTTTGCGTGGTCAGCAATATTGTAGTCAGGGTAGTTTTCTGATTTGTGGTCTGCACTGTCACAAAATAGACACGTTTGTTGTTCCTTCTGGCTGGCTGTATGCAGTGCTGCAGCAGAGGGCATGTTGGGTCTTTTTGGTTTCATTTCATTGGAGAAGCATGACTTGTTCCATGGTTTGCTCTCTTTCTGTTGGTTGTATGATCTTGTCATTTGTAGCGCTCGCTCCCTGCTCTGAACCTCTTTCTGTAGGAAACTGATAATCTCAGACACTTTCCATTCATCATCTACTCCCCTCTGACTACTATAGTCAAGAGCTATGTCCTCTGGAATCATCTGCAGTAAGATTGGGCATAGTAGGCTTCCGTAGGTTTCTGACACTAACACCCAGTGATTCCAAGCTCCTAAATGTGAACTTCACATTCATCATATAGCTGCCTCAGTGCATTTATGTCAGAGGATTTCTTCACAGGGGTGAGATTCAGCAGCTCGGAGAACTAATCATAAGATCCCTCCTTCCAAAGTGACTACATCATCGTAGTTAATGTGTCACGCCCTGGTCTTAGTATTCTGTGTTCTCTTTATTATTTTGATCAGGGTGTGACATGGGTTATTTTATGTGGTGTGTTTTGTCTAGGGGTTTGTTGTAGGTTATGGGATAGTGGTTAGTGGGGTTGTCTAGAATAGTCTATGGCTGCCTGGAGTGGTTCTCAATCAGAGGCAGGTGTTTATCGTTGTCTCTGATTGAGAACCATATTTAGGCAGCCATATTCTTTGAGTGTTTCGTGGGTGATTGTTCCTGTCTCAGTGTTTGTTTGTACCACATAAGGCTGTTGAGGTTTTCACGTTACGTTTCTTGATTTGTATTGTTCGTGTTTATCTTTTATTAAAGACGAATCAAAATAACCACGCTGCATTTTGGTCCGATCCCTGCTACACCTCTTCGTCTGAGGAAGAGGAGGAAGAAAACCGTAACATAATGTCTTAACATCAGTCCTACTTAGAGGCCAAGGCATCTCTGAGCTAATGCCAAACCAATAAGATAGAAGACTGTAAACTTCTCTTTATTGTAACAGTGAATCACTGTTGTGAATAAAAGTCTCATGCTGGCTCCCAAAACTCCTGCCACATACTGACATCTCCATCGTATTTCTCAATAATCAACTTTGGAAGCCATTACTGATTGTCTGTGTGATATGTTTGAGTGTCACAGTGCGGGTAGGGGTTTGAGGTCCTGTGGTTTCTTTCTTTGTCACTCGTTGTGCACATCTCTTCAGCATGATAACTCGCTCTTTGGAATCCTCCGTGCATGGAATCTGTGCCTCCAATCCGTCCAATGGCGTTAACTGTTCATTTCCACGATCATGTTCAAACAAGATGTCCTCCTCAGCTGACAGAAATTCCAACAATGTCCTCAAGTGATCGGTATCCGGATTTGACTGGGCTATTTCCACGTCGATCTGATTTGAAATCGGTGTTGTGGCGCCTCGACTGGAACCCCGCTTTGTTTGGTCTCATGATTTCTGCTTCATGCCGACGTTTCTCCTCGGCCATTTCAGTCGCTTCATCCCTCTGATCTTCGCCTAATACTTTTCCCGGGTTTCGGCACCAAAAATATACAATAACTATCTTCAAAGGAATGACTTGGGACGTCGGTTATAACAGAAATATAATATCTCTCAATCTCCATCACATGGCTTTCTAATACAGTTACTCTTGTACAAATGTAAATAACTGTTAAATAAAAAATATCTTTAGACACAGCCCAATGAATTAACTGTAAAAATGTACTCTGTAACCTATTAAACAGATGCCGGCCCATGTTGACTCCAACTGCTTCCCACAGTTGTGTCAAGTTGGCTGGATGTCCTTTGGGTGTTGGACCATTCTTGATACTCACAGGAAACTGTTGAGTGTGAAAAACCCCGGCAGCGTTGCAGTTCTTGACACAAACCGGTGGAGCCTTGCACCTACTACCAAACCCCGTTCAAAGGCACTTAAATATTTGGAGGGAGGGGAAGGGGAGGGGAGATGAGATGTGTGTGTTTGCCTTAGGTTAGAACACGGCTTAGATCCATTGGTTAAACCGGCTGATCAAAACTACTGATTGGAAGGTATTGATTAACCTAGGTTTGGCAACCCAAATGGCACTCTGTTCCCTATCTAGTGCCCTACTTCTGACCAGGGCCCTTAGGGGCACTAGATAGGGAACAGGATGCCATTTGGGACGTAGGCTATAGACTGATCGGTAGGGGGAAGGGATGAGACGTGGTTGACTGCTGCTTAGTGAGGGATTAGACACGCACACACACACACACACACACACACACACACACACACACACACACACACACACACACACACACACACACACACACACACAGGGAGAGATCAGGGGTGGTTAGCCTGTTGAGTTAACAGCTTAGCGCTGCGGCTCGGAACAACAAGTGGAAGTTTGAGTTTACGGAAGAAAGAAAGTTTTTCTTTGGTGGATTCTAAATGATAAAGATTCTAAATGATAAAGATTCTAAATGATAAATATTCTAAATGATAAAGATTCTAAATGACAAAGACTCTAAACGACAAAGATTCTAAATCTAAGAGATTGATTCCTCCTTACCTCTGTTTTCCTTTAGCACGAATTAAATGGGTGAGTAGGTAGAGGAATAAACAAGTATGCAGATAAAGTCACCCGGGAATCTAAGATCGAGATGTGTAGTGTGTGTGTGTGTGTGTGTGTTTGTGTGTGTGATAAGGGGTAGGTGGATGCAACCACTAAAAGCATTAAACAAATGAAAGCCAAGGCATCGCTGAGCTATGCCAAACCAAACAATAGAAGCCTGTAAAATATTACTGGTTTGGCAATGTCCGCGCCACACACACAGACACACAGACACGGCTTGTTTTTAATCCCGTTTATCGCCGTTGATGGAGGGAGACAGGGGGGAGACATGGGGAGATAGTGGAGAGACAGGGGAGAGACATGGGGAGATAGTGGAGAGACAGGGGGGAGACATGGGGAGATAGTGGAGAGACAGGGGAGAGACATGGGGAGATAGTGGAGAGACAGGGGGAGACATGGGGAGATAGTGGAGACACAGGGGAGAGACATGGGGAGATAGTGGAGAGACAGGGGGAGATAGTGGAGAGACAGGGTGGAGACATGGGGAGACAGGGGGAGATGGTGGAGAGACAGGGTGGAGATGAGGGAGACAGGGGGGAGACATGGGGAGATAGTGGAGAGACATGGTGGAGACAGGGGGAGATAGTGGAGAGACAGGGTGGAGACAGGGGGAGATAGTGGAGAGACAGGGTGGAGACAGTGGAGAGACAGGGTGAGATAGTGGAGAGACAGGGTGAGATAGTGGAGAGACAGGGTGAGATAGTGGAGAGACAGGGTGGAGACAGGGGGAGATAGTGGAGAGATAGGGGGGAGACATGGGGAGATAGGGGGGAGATAGTGGAGAGACAGGGGGTATAGTGGAGAGACAGGGTGGAGACAGGGGGAGATAGTGGAGAGACATGGGGAGTGAAAATGAGGAGACAGGAGAGCTCCAGAGAGAGGTTATGTCCCAAATAACACCCTATTGTAGAGCACTACTTTTGACCAGGGCTCATATCCCCCCTCTATAAGGGGTTAGAGTTCACAGCCTGTCTGTCGTACTCTGTTGACTAGTCTAAAGTGGAGTGGCTTTAATATTCCCCAACACCGTGCTTCTTCTACACCTGCATTGCTTGCTGTTTGGGGTTTTAGGCTGGGTTTCTGTACAGCACTTTGATTTTACCTTTATCTAACTATTAACCTTTATTTAACCAGGCAAGTCAGTTAACAAATTCTTATTTTCAATGACAGCCTAGGAACAGTGGGTTAACTGTCTGTTCAGGGGGCAGAACGACAGATTTGTACCTTGTCAGCTCGGGGATTTGAACTTGCAACCTTTCGGTTACTAGTCCAACACTCTAACCACTAGGCTACCCTGCCGCCCCACTTTGAGATATCAGCTGATGTACGAAGGGCTATATAAATACATTTGATTTGATTTGATCTCCATAACCTAATCTTTCAACTCTCTCCTCTCCACTGCAACACGACACAGAGGTCAAACTGCTCTACCTCAATAGGGTTAGGGTTGCTCTACCTCAATAGGGTTAGGGTTGCTCTACCTCAATAGGGTTAGGGTTGCTCTACCTCAATAGGGTTAGGGTTGCTCTACCTCAATAGGGTTAGGGTTGCTCTACCTCAATAGGGTTAGGGTTGCTCTACCTCAATAGGGTTAGGGTTGCTCTACCGCAATAGGGTTAGGGCTGCTCTACCTCAATAGGGTTAGGGTTGCTCTACCTCAATAGGGTTAGGGTTGCTCTACCTCAATAGGGTTAGGGTTGCTCTACCTCAATAGGGTTAGGGTTGCTCTACCTCAATAGGGTTAGGGTTGCTCTACCGCAATAGGGTTAGGGTTGCTCTACCTCAATAGGGTTAGGGTTGCTCTACCTCAATAGGGTTAGGGTTGCTCTACCTCAATAGGGTTAGGGTTGCTCTACCTCAATAGGGTTAGGGTTGCTCTACCTCAATAGGGTTAGGGTTGCTCTACCTCAATAGGGTTAGGGTTGCTCTACCTCAATAGGGTTAGGGTTGCTCTACCTCAATAGGGTTAGGGTTGCTCTACCTCAATAGGGTTAGGGTTGCTCTACCGCAATAGGGTTAGGGTTGCTCTACCTCAATAGGGTTAGGGTTGCTCTACCTCAATAGGGTTAGGGTTGCTCTACCTCAATAGGGTTAGGGTTGCTCTACCTCAATAGGGTTAGGGTTGCTCTACCTCAATAGGGTTAGGGTTGCTCTACCTCAATAGGGTTAGGGTTGCTCTACCTAAATAGGGTTAGGGTTGCTCTACCTCAATAGGGTTAGGGTTGCTCTACCTCAATAGGGTTAGGGTTGCTCTACCTCAATAGGGTTAGGGTTGCTCTACCTCAATAGGGTTAGGGTTGCTCTACCTCAATAGGGTTAGGGTTGCTCTACCTCAATAGGGTTAGGGTTGCTCTACCTCAATAGGGTTAGGGTTGCTCTACCGCAATAGGGTTAGGGTTGCTCTACCTCAATAGGGTTAGGGTTGCTCTACCTCAATAGGGTTAGGGTTGCTCTACCTCAATAGGGTTAGGGTTGCTCTACCTCAATAGGGTTAGGGTTGCTCTACCTCAATAGGGTTAGGGTTGCTCTACCTCAATAGGGTTAGGGTTGCTCTACCTCAATAGTACACAGATCATCGGAAACATTGAATCATCTGCGTAAATCTCTTATTTCTACATTGACGTATTCTATTAGAAATAATAAGATTGTGGAGGAAAAGCTGAACAATAAAGGGTTGGTTTTAAATATAACATTTATTATACAAAGATAGAAATTCTCCAGTGGAAATGCGTCTTAATCCGAAACATAGTTTGTGTGTTATAATAAGACAGAAATTATGATTGAAGGTATATAATATAATAAGACAATTTCTATCTTCGTATAACACGTGATTGAAGGTGTTAAACAAATGAATTCTACACATTTCGTTGCGAAGATACATTTTGTTTGCAGTTTTAAAGCAATTTTTTTTTCTGCTGCAATTCTACACATTTTGTCATGATATCTAAGTGAGAGGGACTCAATGGGGCCCCCTGGAGGTTAGTACGTGCCCTCCTAGTAAGCTAATTCAGCCTCTACAAGGTTCAAATAGCTGACTAGACTAACTTACCGAGGTAACATGTACATGTAGGTAGAATTATTTCTGTGTATTTAGTTAGTTAGTAAATCAATGATTAAGCCAATTGATGTACGGATGATTCATAGTGAAGACTGGGTTCGTGCAGATAACCAACAATTTACGACGTTTGGAATGAGACTAACGTGAGGTAAATAATAATTCATTAATTAGAAGACTAATTGATCAGATATTAAAATATCTGAAAGTTATATTTGGAAAATGATAACTTTGTAATCTGAATATTTTCCGTGGTGCCCCGACTACCTAGTTAATTAAATTGACATGATTAGTTTAATCACGTAATAATAATTACAGAGAATTGATTTGATAAAATAACAGTCCTCGCCTTTAATGATGCCAAAGAAACAACAATAGATAATATAACAGAGAGTAGCAGCAGCGTAGAAGGGGGGGGGGGGGGGGGGGGGGTTGCAATGTAATGCAAATAGTCTGGGTAACCATTTGATTAGATGTTCAGGACTCTTATGGCTTGGGGGTAGTACTTAGTACTTTGTTGAAGCACCTTTGGCAGCGATTACAGCCTCAAGTCTTCATAGGTATGACACTACAAGCTTGGCACACCTGTATTTGGGGAGTTTCTCCCATTCTTCTCTGCATATCCTCTCAAGCTCTGTCAGGTTGGATGGGGAGCATTGATGCAAAGCTATTTTCAGGTCTCTCCAGAGATGTTTGATCAGGTTCAAGTCCAGGCTCTGGCTGGGCCACTCAAGGACATTCAGAGACTTGTCCCGAAGCCACTCCTGCATTGTCTTGGCTGTGTGCTTAGGGTCGTTGTCCTGTTGGAAGGTGAACTTTCACTCCAGTCTGAGGTCCTGAGCGCTTTGGAGCAGGTTTTCATCAAGGAACTCTCTGTACTTTGCTCCGTTCATCTTTGCCCCATCCTGACTAGTCTCCCAGTCCCTGCTGCTGAAAAACATCCCCACAACATGATGCTGCCACCACCATGTGTCACTGTAGGGATGGTGGCTGGTTTCCTCCAGAAATGACACTTAGCATTCAGGCCAAAGAGTTCAACCTTAGGTTTCATCAGACCAGAGAATCTTGTTTCTCATGGTCTGAGAGTCCTTTAGGTGCCTTTTGGCAAACTCCAAGCGGGCTGTCATGTGCCTTTTACTGAGGAGTCGCTTCCGTCTGGCCACTCTGCCATAAAGGCATGATTGGGGGAGTGCTGCCGAGATGTTTGTCATTCTGGAAGATTCTCTCATCTCCACAGAGGAACTCTAGAGCTCTGTCAGCGTGACCATCGGGTTCTTGGTCACCTCCCTGACCAAGGCCCTTCTTCCCCGATTGCTCAGTTTGGCCGGGCTGCCAGCTCTAGGAAGAGTCTTGATGGTTCCAAACTTCTTCCATTTAAGAATGATGGAGGCCACTGTGTTCTTGGGGACCTTCAATACTGCAGAATTTTTTTGGTACCCTTCCCCAGATCTGTGCCTCGACACAATCATGTCTCGGAGCTCTACGGACAATTCCCTCAGCTTCATGGCTTGGTTTTTGCTCTGACATCCACTGTCAACTGTGGGACGTTATAGAGACAGGTGTGTGCCTTTCCAAATCATGTCCAATCAATTGAATTTAGCACAAGTGGACTCCAATCAAGTTGTAGAAACATTTCAAGGATGATCAATGGAAACAGGATGCACCTGAGCTCAATTTCAAGTCTCATAGCAGACGGTCTGAATACTTAGTGAAATAAGGTATTTCTGTTTTTAAATTTGAGTAAATTAGTAAACATTTCTAAAAACATGTTTTGGCTTTGTCATTGTGGTGTTTAGTAGAAGTTTTACGGAAGATGAATTAAAGGGATGTGTTTCAAATGGGCCCTGGTCTAAAGTAGTGCACTATATAGGGAATAGGGTGCTATGGGTCCTGGTCTAAAGTAGTGCACTATATAGGGAATAGGGTCCTGGTCTAAAGTAGTGCACTATATAGGGAATAGGGCTCTGGTCTAAGGTAGTGCACTATATAGGGAATAGGGCTCTGGTCTAAAGTAGTGTACTATATAGGGAATAGGGCTCTGGTCTAAAGTAGAGCACTATATAGGGAATAGGGGCTCTGGTCTAAAGTAGTGCACTACATAGGGAATAGGGCCCTGGTCTAAAGTAGTGCACTACATAGGGAATAGGGCTCTGGTCTAAAGTAGTGCACTATATAGGGAATAGGGTCCTGGCCTAAAGTAGTGCACTATGTAGGGAATAGGGTCCTGGTCTAAAGTAGTGCACTATGTAGGGAATAGGGTTCTGGCCTAAAGTAGTGCACTATGTAGGGAATAGGGTCCTGGTCTAAAGTAGTGCACTATGTAGGGAATAGGGTCCTGGTCTAAAGTAGTGCACTATGTAGGGAATAGGGTCCTGGTCTAAAGTAGTGCACTATGTAGGGAATAGGGTCCTGGTCTAAAGTAGTGCACTATGTAGGGAATAGGGTCCTGGTCTAAAATAGTGCACTATGTAGGGAATAGGGTCCTGGTCTATAGTAGTACCACTATATAGGGAATAGGGCCCTGGTCTAAAGTAGTGCACTATGTAGGGAATAGGGTGCACTATGTAGGGAATAGGGTCCTGGTCTAAAGTAGTGCACTACATAGGGAATAGGGCTCTGGTCTAAAGTAGTGCACTATATAGGGAATAGGGTGCTATGGGCCCTGGTCTAAAGTAGTGCACTAACAATAAGATGGACACTTATTCTGATGGATGATGTGAGGAGAGGATGTGCTGCTGTGATTTACAGAAAAAAAAAACCCACACACACACCGTTCCATTTCTATAAAATAGATGGAGAGATGGAGAGGAGGAGAGGAGGAGGAGAGATGGAGAGATGAGGAGAGAGGCAGAGAGAAGGAGAGGTGGAGGGGAGGAGAGGAGGAGAGATGGATAGCGAGAGAGGCAGAGAGAAGGAGAGGAGGGGAGATGAGGAGGAGAGATGAGGAAAGATGGAGAGGAGGAGAGATGAGGAGAGATGGAGAGGAGGAGAGATGGAGAGGAGAGATGAGGAAAGATGGAGAGTAGGAGAGATGAGGAGAGATGGAGAGGAGGAGAGATGGAGAGGAGGAGAGATGGAGAGATGGAGAGGAGAGATGAGGAGAGATGGAGAGGAGGGGAGATGGAGAGGAGGGGAGATGGGGAGGAGAGGAGGAGAGGAGGAGAAGAGATGGAGAGATGAAGAGAGATGGATAGATGGAGAGATGGAGAGGAGGAGAGATGGAGAGGAGGAGAGATGGAGAGATGGAGAGATGGAGAGGAGAGGAGGAGAGATGAGGAGAGATGGAGAGGAGGGGAGATGGGGAGGAGAGATGGAGAGATGGAGATGGAGGAGAGATGGATAGCGAGAGAGGCAGAGAGAAGGAGAGATGGAGGAGAGGAGAGATGGAGAGAGAGCGAGAGAGGCAGAGAGAAGGAGAGGTGGAGGGGAGGAGAGGAGGAGAGATGGATAGCGAGAGAGGCAGAGAGAAGGAGAGGAGGGGAGATGAGGAGGAGAGATGAGGAAAGATGGAGAGGAGGAGAGATGAGGAGAGATGGAGAGGAGGAGAGATGGAGAGGAGGAGAGATGGAGAGATGGAGAAGAGAGATGAGGAGAGATGGAGAGGAGGGGAGATGGGGAGGAGAGGAGGAGAGATGGAGAGATGGAGATGGAGGAGAGATGGATAGCGAGAGAGGCAGAGAGAAGGAGAGATGGAGGAGAGGAGAGATGGAGAGAGAGCGAGAGAGGCAGAGAGAAGGAGAGATGGAGAGGAGGAGAGGAGGAGAGATGAAGGAGAGATGGATAGCCAGAGAGGCAGAGAGAAGGAGAGGAGGGGAGATGAGGAGGAGAGATGAGGATAGATGGAGAGGAGGAGAGATGGAGAGGAGGAGGGAGGAGGAGAGATGGAGAGGAGGAGAGATGACGAGAGATGGAGAGGAGGAGAGGAGGAGAGATGGAGAGATGGAGAGATGGAGGAGAGGAGAGATGGAGAGGAGGAGAGATGGAGAGATGGAGGAGAGGAGAGATGGACAGTTAGAGAGGCAGAGAGAAGGAGAGGAGGGGAGGTGGGGAGGAGAGGAGGAGAGATGAGGAGAGATGGAGAGGAGGGGAGATGGGGAGGAGAGGAGAGATGGAGAGGAGGAGAGGAGGAGAGATGGAGAGATGGAGAGGAGGAGAGATGGAGAGATGGAGGAGAGGAGAGATGGATAGTGAGAGAGGCAGAGAGAAGGAGAGGAGGGGAGAAGGGGAGGAGAGGAGGAGAGATGAGGAGAGACGGAGAGGAGGGGAGATAGAGAGGAGAGGAGGAGAGATGGAGAGATGGAGGAGAGGAGAGATGGATAGCGAGAGAGGCAGAGAGAAGGAGAGGAGGGGAGATGGGGAGAAGGAGAGATGGAGAGATGGAGATGGAGGAGAGATGGAGAGCGAGAGAGGCAGAGAGAAGGAGACGAGGGGAGATGGGGAGAAGGAGAGATGGAGAGATGGAGATGGAGGAGAGATGGAGAGCGAGAGAGGCAGAGAGAAGGAGAGATGGAGGAGAGGAGGAGAGATGGAGATGGGGAGGAGAGGAGGAGAGATGGAGATGGAGATGGAGGAGAGGAGAGATGGAGAGGCAGAGAGAAGGAGAGAAGGAGAGATGGAGATGGGGAGGAGAGGAGGAGAGAAGGAGATGGAGAGATGGAGAGCGAGAGGCAGAGAGAAGGAGAGATGGAGATGGAGGAGAGATGGAGAGCGAGAGAGGCAGAGAGAAGGAGAGATGGAGAGATGGATAGCGAGAGAGGCAGAGAGAAGGAGAGATGGAGAGATGGAGAGATGGATAGCGAGAGAGGCAGAGAGAAGGAGAGATGGAGAGATGGAGAGATGGATAGCGAGAGAGGCAGAGAGGCAGAGAGAAGGAGAGATGGAGAGATGGATAGCGAGAGAGGCAGAGAGAAGGAGAGAAGGAGAGATGGAGAGATGGAGATGGGGAGGAGAGGAGGAGAGAAGGAGATGGAGAGATGGAGAGCGAGAGGCAGAGAGAAGGAGAGATGGAGATGGAGGAGAGATGGAGAGCGAGAGAGGCAGAGAGAAGGAGAGATGGAGAGATGGATAGCGAGAGAGGCAGAGAGAAGGAGAGATGGAGAGATGGAGAGATGGATAGCGAGAGAGGCAGAGAGGCAGAGAGAAGGAGAGATGGAGAGATGGATAGCGATAGAGGCAGAGAGAAGGAGAGATGGAGAGATGGATAGCGAGAGAGGCAGAGAGAAGGAGAGATGGAGAGATGGATAGCGAGAGAGGCAGAGAGAAGGAGAGAAGGAGAGATGGAGAGATGGATAGCGAGAGAGGCAGAGAGGCAGAGAGAAGGAGAGATGGAGAGATGGATAGCGAGAGAGGCAGAGAGAAGGAGAGAAGGAGAGATGGAGAGATGGATAGCGATAGAGGCAGAGAGAAGGAGAATCCAACATGACCAGGAACTGAATCAGGGCGATGTGGCCTAAAAATGATATCTAGATTTATTATGGGCAGTATATATATTATTATTTTGTTCGGTTAATCTTTCATCTTGGACAATTAAAGGTCAATAGACCGCATTTCAAACAGTTGGGAACAACCTAATGAATTCAGGGCTTGTACAATTGTACCAAGGATCAAATGTAAGCTTTCAACCTTAATAAGACCCACCAATTATTTTATTATTTTATCAAAATAGTTTAACCTGCTTTTATGCAATAATAACTCATCTGACTTTCAAGTCTGTCTGTGAAAATGTCATTTTTGTTCTAAATATAACCAGAACCATGCATAATGCACATTCACTAATGATGACCGACTTCTGGTAGCAGGCATTCTAGAACATTACCACGTCATTCTAGAACATTACCGCGTCATTCTAGAAAATTACCACATCATTCTAGAACATTACCACGTCATTCTAGAACATTACCACGGCATTCTAGAACATTTTCACGTCATTCTAGAACATTGCCACGTCATTCTAAAACATTACCACGGCATTCTAGAACATTACCGCGTCATTCTATAACATTACCACGGCATTCTATAACATTACCACGGTATTCTAGAACATTACCATGTCATTCTATAACATTACCACATCATTCTAGAACATTACCACATCATTCTAGAACATTACCACGTCATTCTAGAACATTACCATGTCATTCTATAACATTACCACGGCATTCTATAACATTACCACGGCATTCTAGACCATTACCACAGCATTCTAGAACATTACCATGGCATTCTAGAACATTACCACGGCATTCTATAACATTACCACGGTATTCTAGAACATTACCATGTCATTCTAGAACATTACCACGGAATTCTAGAACATTACCACGGCATTCTAGAACATTACCACGTCATTCTAGAACATTACCACGGCATTCTAGAACATTTTCACGTCATTCTAGAACATTGCCACGTCATTCTAAAACATTACCACGGCATTCTAGAACATTACCGCGTCATTCTATAACATTACCACGGCATTCTATAACATTACCACGGTATTCTAGAACATTACCATGTCATTCTATAACATTACCACATCATTCTAGAACATTACCACATCATTCTAGAACATTACCACGTCATTCTAGAACATTACCATGTCATTCTATAACATTACCACGGCATTCTATAACATTACCACGGCATTCTAGACCATTACCACAGCATTCTAGAACATTACCATGGCATTCTAGAACATTACCACGGCATTCTATAACATTACCACGGTATTCTAGAACATTACCATGTCATTCTAGAACATTACCACGGAATTCTAGAACATTACCACGGCATTCTATAACATTCCCACGGCATACTAGAACATTACCACAGCATTCTAGAACATTACCACAGCATTCTAGAACATTACCACAGCATTCTAGAACATTACCACATTATTCTAGGACATTACCACGGCATTCTAGACCATTACCACGGCATTCTAGAACATTACCACAGCATTCTAGAACATTACCACGTTATTCTAGAACATTACCACAGCATTCTAGAACATTACCACAGCATTCTAGAACATTACCACATTATTCTAGGACATTACCACGGCATTCTAGACCATTACCACAGCATTCTAGAATATTACCATGGCATTCTAGAACATTACCACAGCATTCTAGAACATTACCATGGCACTCTAGAACATTACCACAGCATTCTAGAACATTACCACAGCATTCTAGAACATTACCACAGCATTCTAGAACATTACCACAGCATTCTAGAACATTACCACGGGTCTCATTAACAATCTCTCAAGCACAAGTCCACTGTCAGTGAGAAGCCTGCTAGTCTTTATTTTTAGTCCAACTTGGATCTACTTGCTTCCTAACAAGGTAGGACAGTTATACTGTTATGAACACACCTCTCTGTCAAGTCTCACATTGTCTGAACAACAACAGCCTGTTCACTTTGTTGTAGATGTTGAAATCAAGAGGACTTCCTGGATAAAATGCTAATTTCTCAGAATGAGAACGAGTTGACAGAAACGTAGCATTTTCCTGGATAAGATGCTAATTTCTCAGAATGAGAACGAGTTGACAGAAACGTAGCATTTTCCTGGATAAGATGCTAATTTCTCAGAATGAGAACGAGTTGACAGAAACGTAGCATTTTCCTGGATAAGATGCAAATTTCTCAGAATGAGGACGAGTTGACAATCCCTCAGACAAATGCATATTTTTATGCTCAGAACAGACTACACAGCTAACACATAACAGTCTGTGGCCAAACGCAGAGCGACAGAAACGGAGCATTTTCCACCATCAGGTTCATTGATTCTCCCGTCTTAGTAGAGTCTGTTCTGTTCAACGATTTGAGTGAGATGGTACACAGTGACCACAGCACAGAAGGAGGAGGGGCTTGGTGTCTGTGGAGTGGGAAGGTACACAGTGACCACAGCACAGAAGGAGGAGGGGCTTGGTGTCTGTGGAGTGGGAAGGTACACAGTGACCTCAACACAGAAGGAGGAGGGGCTTGGTGTCTGTGTTGGGGGAAGGTACACAGTTACCTCAACACAGAATGAGGAGGGGCTTGGTGTCTGTGTTGGGGCAAGGTACACAGTGACCTCAAAACAGAAGGAGGAGGGGCTTGGTATCTGTGGAATGGGAAGGTACACAGTGACCACAACACAGAAGGAGGAGGGGCTTGGTGTCTGTGTTGGGGGAAGGTACACAGTGACCTCAACACAGAAGGAGGAGGGGCTTGGTGTCTGTGGAGTGGGAAGGTACACAGTGACCACAGCACAGAAGGAGGAGGGGCTTGGTGTCTGTGGAGTGGGAAGGTACACAGTGACCACAGCACAGAAGGAGGAGGGGCTTGGTGTCTGTGGAGTGGGAAGGTACACAGTGACCACAGCACAGAAGGAGGAGGGGCTTGGTGTCTGTGTTGGGGATGAGCAGTAAATCTGTTGCTATCAGAGTAGATGTGAACCACCTGAACACCTCAAAACCAAACTGTTGTAACTGAATCTTTAGTTCTGTTTATAGAGCTGTAAGAGTTCGGGCTATTTATGAATTGTTCTGTCTGGATAAAGTTATCAAGCAGGCTTCATTTGATGTAGAGTACCAGACAATTAGTTATCTATCTATCTATCTCTCTCTCTCTCTAGAGTACCAGACAATTAGTTAACGGATGTCAAATTTGTTCATAGAAGACCAACAGACACCCCCTCGTCTCTCTCTCTCTCATTTCTCCTCTGTCCTCTCTCTCTCTCTCTCTCTCTCTCTCTCTCTCTCTCTCTCTCTCTTATGTTAAACCCATTCACCTCTAACACAATCCATAAACCAGACAATTAGTCAATTCAAGTTTGTCCATAGAAGACCAACAGACACCCCCTTCTCTCTCTCTCTCTCTCTCTCTCTCTCTCTCTCTCTCCCCATTCACCTCTAACACAATCCATAAACCAATGCTAGCCCAGTCTACTGGCTACTGATAGGACTAGAGACTGATAGTCTAACAACACACTGATAAGCTTATTTTAGACCTAAGTTACCATTCTGGTGATACATCAGGCTACGAGTCATTAGAATACATCAAACAGACTGATCCACCAATCAAATCTAAAATCATTTGAAAAAAGCTTCACCTCTCGAGTCTTTCTCTAGAAGGTTTTCGCAGGTTCCTTCAGGTCATCCTCGTGCCACCAAGTCCGAGCAGGAATCTGTGCTCCCGGCGAAGGATGACATGACTCTCTGCTTCAGCATGCTTTCAAGCTGCGTGGTGAGCTAGCTCTCTCTCTCTCTCTCTCTCTCTCTCTCTCTCTCTCTGTCTCTCTCTCTCTCCCATCTGTCTCTCTCTCTCTCTCTCTGTCTCTCTCTCCCACTACGCTCCTCTCTTCACTCTACACGCTGGTGAGCTCTCTCTCTCTCTCTGTCTCTCTCTCTCTGTCTCTCTCTCTCCCACTACGCTCCTCTCTTCACTCCTCACGCTGGTGAGCTCTCTCTGTCTCTCTCTCTCTGTCTCTCTCTCTCCCACTACGCTCCTCTCTTCACTCTACACGCTGGTGAGCTCTCTCTCTCTTTCCTTCTCTCCACACCGGGCACAGACGTCAGTTCAACGTCTAATTTTGACTTACATGTGGTTGATTTGTTAACTAATGTGAAATCAATTTCATTGGATGGTTAAAAGTTGGGTGAAAATAATCTCTCACGTTCTCCCTCCCGCTCTCTCTCACACACACTTCACTCTTCATTTTTTTGTTTAAATAAAACACGAATACATTTATTTATTTATTTTTAAACATTTTGATTGAAACAGTCAACACACACAAGGAGACACACAGAGGCACGCCGCTGGGAACTCAGAGAGCAAAACAGGACGAGCATCCCTCCGTTACACCGCGCAAAGAAATCTGTCTTCTGTTCTATTTCCGCTCGCGCTCCTCAGACCCAAAATATTTATCTTCCTTTCTAACTCTCTCTTTGACTCACCCTACTCATAGAGAAACACCAATGACATCCTCCTCTCTTTCATAGTGAAACACCAATGACATCCTCCTCTCTTTCATGTGAAACACCAATGATATCTTCCTCTTTTCATGTGAAACACCAATGATATCTTCCTCTTTTAATGTGAAACACCAATGACATCCTCCTCTCTTTCATAGTGAAACACCAATGACATCCTCCTCTTTTAATGTGAAACACCAATGACATCCTCCTCTCTTTCATGTGAAACACCAATGACATCCTCCTCTTTTAATGTGAAACACCAATGATATCTTCCTCTTTTAATGTGAAACACCAATGACATCCTCCTCTCTTTCATAGTGAAACACCAATGACATCCTCCTCTCTTTCATGTGAAACACCAATGATATCTTCCTCTTTTAATGTGAAACACCAATGACATCCTCCTCTCTTTCATAGTGAAACACCAATGATATCCTCCTCTCTTTCATAGTGAAACACCAATGATATCCTCCTCTCTTTCATAGTGAAACACCAATGACATCCTCCTTTCTTCTTTCATGTGAAACACCAATGACATCCTCCTCTTTTAATGTGAAACACCAATGACATCCTCCTCTCTTAATGTGAAACACCAATGACATCCTCCTCTTTTAATGTGAAACACCAATGACATCCTCCTCTCTTTCATGTGAAACACCAATGACATCCTCCTCTCTTTCATAGTGAAACACCAATGACATCCTCCTCTTTTAATGTGAAACACCAATGATATCCTCCTCTCTTGTAATGTGAAACACCAATGATATCTTCCTCTTTTAATGTGAAACACCAATGACATCCTCCTCTCTTTCATAGTGAAACACCAATGATATCTTCCTCTTTTAATGTGAAACACCAATGATATCCTCCTCTCTTGTAATGTGAAACACCAATGATATCTTCCTCTTTTAATGTGAAACACCAATGACATCCTCCTCTTTTAATGTGAAACACCAATGATATCCTCCTCTCTTTTAATGTGAAACACCAATGATATCCTCTTCTCTTTCATAGTGAAACACCAATGACATCCTCCTTTCTTCTTTCATGTGAAACACCAATGACATCCTCCTCTCTTTCTTGTGAAACACCAATGATATCCTCCTCTCTTTCATAGTGAAACACCAATGATATCCTCCTCTCTTCCATAGTGAAACACCAATGACATCCTCCTCTCTTTCATGTGAAACACCAATGACATCTTCCTCTTTTAATGTGAAACACCAATGACATCTTCCTCTTTTAATGTGAAACACCAATGACATCCTCCTCTCTTAATGTGAAACACCAATGACATCCTCCTCTCTTTCTTGTGAAACACCAATGACATCCTCCTCTCTTTCTTGTGAAACACCAATGACATCTTCCTCTTTTAATGTGAAACACCAATGACATCTTCCTCTTTTAATGTGAAACACCAATGACATCTTCCTCTTTTAATGTGAAACACCAATGACATCCTCCTCTCTTAATGTGAAACACCAATGACATCCTCCTCTCTTTCATGTGAAACACCAATGACATCCTCCTCTTTTAATGTGAAACACCAATGACATCCTCCTCTCTTTCTTGTGAAACACCAATGACATCCTCCTCTCTTTCATGTGAAACACCAATGACATCTTCCTCTTTTAATGTGAAACACCAATGACATCTTCCTCTTTTAATGTGAAACACCAATGACATCCTCCTCTTTTAATGTGAAACACCAATGACATCCTCCTCTCTTTAATGTGAAACACCAATGATATCTTCCTCTTTTAATGTGAAACACCAATGACATCCTCCTCTCTTTCATAGTGAAACACCAATGACATCCTCCTCTTTTAATGTGAAACACCAATGATATCCTCCTCTCTTTTAATGTGAAACACCAATGATATCCTCTTCTCTTTCATAGTGAAACACCAATGACATCCTCCTCTCTTTCTTGTGAAACACCAATGATATCCTCCTCTCTTTCATAGTGAAACACCAATGACATCTTCCTCTCTTTCATAGTGAAACACCAATGATATCCTCCTCTCTTTCATGTGAAACACCAATGACATCCTCCTCTTTTAATGTGAAACACCAATGACATCCTCCTCTCTTTCTTGTGAAACACCAATGACATCTTCCTCTCTTTCTTGTGAAACACCAATGACATCCTCCTCTCTTTCTTGTGAAACACCAATGACATCCTCCTCTCTTTCATAGTGAAACACCAATGATATCCTCCTCTCTTTCATGTGAAACACCAATGACATCCTCCTCTTTTAATGTGAAACACCAATGACATCCTCCTCTTTTAATGTGAAACACCAATGACATCCTCCTCTCTTTAATGTGAAACACCAATGATATCTTCCTCTTTTAATGTGAAACACCAATGACATCTTCCTCTCTTTCATAGTGAAACACCAATGACATCCTCCTCTCTTTCATAGTGAAACACCAATGATATCCTCCTCTCTTCCATAGTGAAACACCAATGACATCCTCCTCTCTTCCATAGTGAAACACCAATGACATCTTCCTCTCTTTCATAGTGAAACACCAATGACATCCTCCTCTCTTTCATAGTGAAACACCAATGATATCCCCCTCTCTTCCATAGTGAAACACCAATGACATCCTCCTCTCTTCCATAGTGAAACACCAATGATATCTTCCTCTCTTTCATAGTGAAACACCAATGACATCCTCCTCTCTTTCATAGTGAAACACCAATGACATCTTCCTCTCTTTCATAGTGAAACACCAATGACATCTTCCTCTCTTTCATAGTGAAACACCAATGACATCCTCCTTTCTTTCATAGTGAAACACCAATGACATCCTCCTCTCTTCCATAGTGAAACACCAATGACATCCTCCTTTCTTCCATAGTGAAACACCAATGACATCTTCCTCTCTTTCATAGTGAAACACCAATGACATCCTCCTCTCTTTCATAGTGAAACACCAATGATATCCTCCTCTCTTCCATAGTGAAACACCAATGACATCCTCCTCTCTTCCATAGTGAAACACCAATGACATCTTCCTCTCTTTCATAGTGAAACACCAATGACATCCTCCTCTCTTTCATAGTGAAACACCAATGATATCCTCCTCTCTTCCATAGTGAAACACCAATGACATCCTCCTCTCTTCCATAGTGAAACACCAATGATATCTTCCTCTCTTTCATAGTGAAACACCAATGACATCCTCCTCTCTTTCATAGTGAAACACCAATGACATCTTCCTCTCTTTCATAGTGAAACACCAATGACATCTTCCTCTCTTTCATAGTGAAACACCAATGACATCCTCCTTTCTTTCATAGTGAAACACCAATGACATCCTCCTCTCTTCCATAGTGAAACACCAATGACATCCTCCTCTCTTCCATAGTGAAACACCAATGACATCTTCCTCTCTTTCATAGTGAAACACCAATGACATCCTCCTCTCTTTCATAGTGAAACAGCAATGACATCTTCCTCTCTTTCATAGTGAAACACCAATGACATCCTCCTCTCTTTCATAGTGAAACACCAATGACATCCTCCTCTCTTCCATAGTGAAACACCAATGACATCCTCCTCTCTTCCATAGTGAAACACCAATGACATCTTCCTCTCTTTCATAGTGAAACACCAATGACATCCTCCTCTCTTCCATAGTGAAACACCAATGACATCCTCCTCTCTTCCATAGTGAAACACCAATGACATCCTCCTCTCTTCCATAGTGAAACACCAATGACATCCTCCTCTCTTTCATAGTGAAACACCAATGACATCCTCCTCTCTTTCATAGTGAAACACCAATGACATCCTCCTCTCTTTCATAGTGAAACACCAATGACATCCTCCTCTCTTTCATAGTGAAACACCAATGACATCTTCCTCTCTTTCATAGTGAAACACCAATGACATCCTCCTCTCTTTCATAGTGAAACACCAATGACATCCTCCTCTCTTTCATAGTGAAACACCAATGACATCTTCCTCTCTTTCATAGTGAAACACCAATGACATCCTCCTCTCTTTCATAGTGAAACACCAATGACATCTTCCTCTCTTTCATAGTGAAACACCAATGACATCCTCCTCTCTTTCATAGTGAAACACCAATGACATCCTCCTCGCTTTCATAGTGAAACACCAATGACATCCTCCTCCCTTTCATGTGAAACACCAATGACATCCTCCTCTCTTTCATGTGAAACACCAATGATATCCTCCTCTCTTTCATAATGAAACACCAATGATATCCTCCTCTCTTTCATGTGAAACACCAATGATATCCTCCTTTCTTCTTTCACGTGAAACACCAATGACATCCTCCTTTCTTTCATAGTGAAACACCAATGATATCCTCCTCTCTTTCATGTGAAACACCAATGACATCCTCCTCTTTTAATATGAAACACCAATGACATCCTCCTCTCTTTCATAGTGAAACACCAATGATATCCTCCTCTCTTTCATGTGAAACACCAATGATATCCTCCTCTCTTTCATTGTGAAACACCAATGACATCCTCCTCTCTTTCATAGTGAAACACCAATGATATCCTCCTCTCTTCCATAGTGAAACACCAATGACATCTTCCTCTCTTTCATAGTGAAACACCAATGATATCCTCCTCTCTTTCATAGTGAAACACCAATGACATCCTCCTCTCTTTCATAGTGAAACACCAATGACATCCTCCTCTCTTTCATAGTGAAACACCAATGACATCCTCCTCTCTTTCATAGTGAAACACCAATGACATCCTCCTCTCTTTCATAGTGAAACACCAATGACATCCTCCTCTCTTTCATAGTGAAACACCAATGACATCCTCCTCTCTTTCATAGTGAAACACCAATGACATCCTCCTCTCTTTCATAGTGAAACACCAATGACATCCTCCTCTCTTTCATAGTGAAACACCAATGACATCCTCCTCTCTTCCATAGTGAAACACCAATGACATCCTCCTCTCTTTCATAGTGAAACACCAATGACATCCTCCTCTCTTCCATAGTGAAACACCAATGATATCCTCCTCTCTTTCATAGTGAAACACCAATGACATCCTCCTCTCTTTCATAGTGAAACACCAATGACATCCTCCTCTCTTCCATAGTGAAACACCAATGACATCCTCCTCTCTTTCATAGTGAAACACCAATGACATCCTCCTCTCTTCTCTTCCATGTTGTAACGAAATTCGTCTTCCTCTGACGAGGAGTATGACAGATCTGACCAGTGTGCAGCGTGGTAAGTGTTCGTCATTTTTAATGAAAATACAAAATAACAAAGAGAAAGAACGAAACGAAACCGAAACAGTCCTGTCTGGTGAAGACACAGAAAACAATCACCCACAACTCAAGTCGGGAAAAAGAGGCTGCCTAAGTATGGTTCTCAATCAGAGACAACGAACGACACCTGCCTCTGATTGAGAACCATACCAGGCCAAACACATAAATACAACATAGAAAATAGAACATAGACAACCCACCCCAACTCACGCCCTGACCAAAGAAACACCCAGACGTAATAAAGGAACTAAGGTCAGAACGTGACACATGTTGCAGAAACTACTCTGTCATACAGTACAGATTAAATGTTTTGTTGTCCTCGGCTACCTGGCTAAAATGTTTGCTCGCCTAACTTCCTTTAAATGGGCAACAATTATTTCTTATTATTATGTTTTATTTAACTTGGAAAATCAGTTCTTAAGAACAAATTCTTATTTATAATGACGGCCTACCCCAGACGATGCTTGGCCAATAGTGTGCGCCGACCTATGGGACTCCCAATCATGGCCGGTTGTGATACAGCCTGGAATCAAACCAGGGACTGTAGTGACACCTCTTGCACTGAGATGCAGTGCCTTAGACCGCTGCGCCACTCGGGAGCCAGCTAGTTAACGTTAGCCTTCTACATCTAGCTACATATTGAACTTCCATCCTCTCAGGTCAGGGGCACAACAGTGTATGAATTTATGGTTGGATCAGAATCCCCGTTATAATCATTGGCCAGTACGGAGAACTAAGTAAAACCACAAGTCCAAATCCCCATCTCCATCCAGGGATAATTTAGGAAGGAGCCTATTTTAGCTAGCTAGCCAGTCACCGGAGGACAACAACACAACGAGATGCAACAATTATACTTTTTTTTTCTGTCAATGATGTTTCGCTTTTGACGTGATGTGATTGGTGTGAAGCCAAATCCAAAATGACTTCCCTTGGCACTTTTTTTTGTTTGTTGGTGCAGCAGGACCAATCACAGTTGAGCTCGCTCAGTCTAGCTCAAAGCTAATTGGTTAATTAATTAATGAATACTATTTTTGACCAGACAGCAACATGACCTACACATATAGAGACAGAGGGGTTGCTGTTTCGATCACTCGGATGCTTCCCCAGGGGGTGAGAGACATTCAGCCTCTTGTGAATTGAAGGAAAACAACGTATCACAGAGAGACGAAAGATCCAATATTGTATGTTATTTATTTAACATTTATATTCTTCTGGGAAGCCTGGCTTGCCTTGGCTTCCATGAACACATGCCACTGAGGTTGTTGTCACGTAGCTAGGAGTGGTGGGTGCGGAGAGAGCAGAGGTTTAGAGAAAACCTTATTTACTCCGGTCATGCCAACAACAACAACAGGTGAAAATAATGACCAACCCCAAAACAGGACACCAAACAGTCCAAAAATAAACCAAACATCCACAAACAGAACAGAGAACAAGCACAAAAGCAGTTCGGGCATAAAAGGCTTACATGGCCCTAAACCAAACCGAGAGATCGAGAGCTGATAGGTGGAAAATCCCACAGGAAATCAGTCCATTCCTTTTCCCCCACAATCCTATAACCTATAATAGCTACAGCTACAGGTTAATATTTTCCTATTCGTTGCTGTTGTTGGAACAGACCAGTTAATACCTATCAACTCTCACAGTCTCACGGCAAATTTCGAAGTGTTTAAAGTTACTTTTAAAGCATTGACGCCGAATGGTTAAGGTAAGGGTTAAGATTTTATACAATCGTATAAAACAACTATCTATTGGTAGATTTGAACTTGCAGCCTTTGGAATCAGAGGCAATCAGAGGCAAGTGCACATTCCCATCCTCCGTCGAATACGGACTTGTTTCACGGGTGACCTGGCTACTTAGTAATACTCCACACTGCAGTGGTGAGAAGGAGGAGGAAGAGGAGGAAGAGGAGGAGAAGCACTCGCTATGCGTGGCCGGTAAGCACTGCCGGCGAGGTTTCCGCGGCTTGGATCAGCGCCAGCTCCGTGGGCTCTGTATCCTGTGGCGGGGGTGTGTGTGTGTGTTGCTGCGGTTGTCATGGTGCCAATTGGAGTGTGGTACCTTTGTTGCTGCGGAGATGAGATGAGTTGTGGTAACTTGGTTGCTGTGGAGATGAGATGTGGTAACTTGGTTGCTGTGGAGATGAGATGAGCGAGGAGGCTCTCTCAGTCCTGTTCTCTTCACTGCAGCTCTCTCGCTCTATCCTCCCTCGCTCTCTCTCTATCTCTTTACCCCTCTCTCCTTTTCTCTCTCTCTTTCTGCCCCCTCACCTCTCTCTCTATCTCTTTACCCCTCTCTCCTTTTCTCTCTCTCTTTCTGCCCCCCCCACCTCTCTCTCTATCTCTTTACCCCTCTCTCCTTTTCTCTCTCTTTCTGCCCCCCCTCACCTCTCTCTATTGCTCTCACTCCCCCTCCCTCTCTTTTTCTCTATACCTTTTCATTGTGCTCTCTCTCTCCATTTAACCCCTCCCTCCTTTTTCATCTTCCCGTGGTGCATGCTGGGCATATCTTGTTTCAGTAAAGTATTTTTGTCAGCATGTTCTCTCCTGCCCCCCTCGTGTCCCGTGTGAAGCCGTTCCCGTCCATCCAGCCATCTTCTCCCATTCATCACGACCACCACCCAAGTCCCATCTCATTACAATGTCTGTTACCGTGACTACCACCCAAGTCCCATCTCATTACAATGTCTGTTACCACGACCACCACCCAAGTCCCATCTCATTACAATGTCTGTTACCATGACCACCACCCAAGTCCCGTCTCATTACAATGTCTGTTACCATGACCACCACCCAAGTCGCATCTCATTACAATGTCTGTTACCGTGACCACCACCCAAGTCCCATCTAATTACAATGTCTGTTACCATGACCACCACCCAAGTCCCATCTCATTACAATGTCTATTACCAAGACCACCACCCAAGTCCCATCTCATTACAATGTCTGTTACCATGACAATCGAAACTGACAAGCAGTTTCAGTTCCCCTGCAAGGATTGATGTCCTCGACCCAGACCTCCCTCCATAGACCCCCACTTAATCACACCTGTCAATCAACTCAGAAGGTGGACCTATCACCCCATAGACCAGGGATGGGCAACTGGTGGTCCGACCCCCTTCTGAAGTCCCTTGGATGAATCCCCCCTTAAAAAATATATACTTTTTAAAAAACTTTTTTTGGGTGGGGCTCAGTTGGGGTCTCAACTTACTGTTGCTAGGTAGAACAGTAGAATACACAACGTGCAATTTAGAAATGTGGCTGTGCATCAATCAATCAATCAACTTTATTTATATAGCCCTTCGTACATCAGCTGATATCTCAAAGTGCTGTACAGAAACCCAGCCTAAAACCCCAAACAGCAAGCAATGCAGGTGTAGAAGCACGGTGGCTAGGAAAAACTCCCTAGAAAGGCCAAAACCTAGGAAGAAACCTAGAGAGGAACCAGGCTATGAGGGGTGGCCAGTCCTCTTCTGGCTGTGCAGGGTGGAGATAAGAGAACCTAGGAAAAAACCTAGAGAGGAACCAGGCTATGAGGGGTGGCCAGTCCTCTTCTGGCTGTGCAGGGTGGAGATAAGAGAACCTAGGAAGAAACCTAGAGAGGAACCAGGCTATGAGGGGTGGCCAGTCCACTTCTGGCTGTGCAGGGTGGAGATAAGAGAACCTAGGAAGAAACCTAGAGAGGAACCAGGCTATGAGGGGTGGCCAGTCCTCTTCTGGCTGTGCAGGGTGGAGATAAGAGAACCTAGGAAGAAACCTAGAGAGGAACCAGGCTATGAGGGGTGGCCAGTCCTCTTCTGACTGTGCAGGGAGGAGATAAGAGAACCTAGGAAGAAACCTAGAGATCAGCAGTTTCTCTCTTATATCAGTCACTGATAGTCAGTCAATTAGCACATGTCAGCTACATTTTTTTTCCTTCCGATTAATGTCTAGTCAGCCAACTAAACTTTGTTATCATGGTCAAATTACCTCCGTAGATTTTGTTAGTCACTCTCACTCAGATATCATATTAAAAACTGAAAACATTTCTCTCCAACCTATCGCAAAACGTGTAGAATTGCTGGAAACTTGCTTTAAAACGGTAACATTTTCTCTACACCACATGGCACATTGTGTAGAATTGCTGGAAACTTGCTTTAAAACGGTAACATTTTCTCTACACCACATGGCACATTGTGTAGAATTGCTGGAAACTTGCTTTAAAACGGTAACATTTTCTCTACACCACATGGCACATTGTGTAGAATTGCTGGAAACTTGCTTTAAAACGGTAACATTTTCTCTACACCACATGGCACATTGTGTAGAATTGCTGGAAACTTGCTTTAAAACGGTAACATTTTCTCTACACCACATGGCACATTGTGTAGAATTGCTGGAAACTTGCTTTAAAACGGTAACATTTTCTCTACACCACATGGCACATTGTGTAGAATTGCTGGAAACTTGCTTTAAAACGGTAACATTTTCTCTACACCACATGGCACATTGTGTAGAATTGCTGGAAACTTGCTTTAAAACGGTAACATTTTCTCTCCACCACATGGCACATTGTGTAGAATTGCTGGAAACTTGCTTTAAAACGGTAACATTTTCTCTCCACCACATGGCACATTGTGTAGAATTGCTGGAAACTTGCTTTAAAAACGGTAACATTTTCTCTACACCACATGGCACATTGTGTAGAATTTGCTGGAAACTTGCTTTAAAACGGTAACATTTTCTCTCCACCACATGGCACATTGTGTAGAATTGCTGGAAACTTGCTTTAAAAACGGTAACATTTTCTCTACACCACATGGCACATTGTGTAGAATTGCACGAAACGAACAACAAAACATCTTGTTTGATGTGGGTACGCATGATGAGTTCATGATGAGTTCAGATTGTGGCTCCCACCCCCATCAAAGTTGCCCATCCCTACCATAGACTCACACTCAATCACACCTGTCAATCAAATGAGAAGGTGGGCCTAAAGCCCCATAGACTCACGCTCAATGACACCTGTCAATCAAATGAGAAGGTGAGCCAATCACCCAGTAGACTCCTAAAAAACTGAGCGAGAGACAAACATACACACAACCACACAACCACACACACAATCAGAGACATGGATAGGAAGGAGGGAAGGATGGAGGAAGGGATGATTTGTTTAGAGATCAAAAGCCATTCTCTACCGGATCAGATGGTAGGGCGCGGCTCAGACGGAAGGGCACGGCTCACACGGTAGGGTGCGGATCAGCTGGTAGGGCGCGGATCAGACGGTAGGGCGCGGCTCAGACGGTAGGGTGCGGATCAGACAATAGGGCGCGGCTCAGACGGTAGGGCGCGGCTCAGATGGTAGGGCGCGGCTCAGACGGTAGGGCGCGGCTCAGACGGTAGGGCGCGGCTCAGACGGTAGGGGGCGGCTCAGACGGTAGGGGGCGGCTCAGACGGTAGGGCGCGGGCGGCTCAGACGGTAGGGGGCGGCTCAGACGGTAGGGCGCGGCTCAGACGGTAGGGCGCGGGCGGCTCAGACGGTAGGGGGCGGCTCAGACGGTAGGGCGCGGCTCAGACGGTAGGGCGCGGGCGGCTCAGACGGTAGGGGGCGGCTCAGACGGTAGGGCGCAGCTCAGACGGTAGGGCGCGGGCGGCTCAGACGGTAGGGCGCGGCTCAGATGGTAGGGCGCGGCTCAGACGGTAGGGCGCGGCTCAGACGGTAGGGCGCGGCTCAGACGGTAGGGCGCGGGCGGCTCAGACGGTAGGGCGCGGCTCAGACGGTAGGGCGCGGCTCAGACGGTAGGGCACGGCTCAGACGGTAGGGCGCGGGCGGCTCAGACGGTAGGGGGCGGCTCAGACGGTAGGGCGCGGCTCAGACGGTAGGGCGCGGGCGGCTCAGACGGTAGGGGGCGGCTCAGACGGTAGGGGGCGGCTCAGACGGTAGGGCGCGGCTCAGACGGTAGGGCGCGGCTCAGACGGTAGGGCGCGGCTCAGACGGTAGGGCGCGGGCGGCTCAGACGGTAGGGGGCGGCTCAGACGGTAGGGCGCGGCTCAGACGGTAGGGCGCGGGCGGCTCAGACGGTAGGGCGCGGCTCAGATGGTAGGGCGCGGCTCAGACGGTAGGGCGCGGCTCAGACGGTAGGGCGCGGCTCAGACGGTAGGGCGCGGGCGGCTCAGACGGTAGGGCGCGGCTCAGACGGTAGGGCGCGGCTCAGACGGTAGGGCGCGGCTCAGACGGTAGGGCGCGGGCGGCTCAGACGGTAGGGGGCGGCTCAGACGGTAGGGCGCGGCTCAGACGGTAGGGCGCGGGCGGCTCAGACGGTAGGGGGCGGCTCAGACGGTAGGGCGCGGCTCAGACGGTAGGGCGCAGCTCAGACGGTAGGGCGCGGCTCAGACGGTAGGGCGCGGGCGGCTCAGACGGTAGGGGGCGGCTCAGACGGTAGGGCGCGGCTCAGACGGTAGGGCGCGGCTCAGATGGTAGGGCGCGGCTCAGACGGTAGGGCGCGGCTCAGACGGTAGGGCGCGGCTCAGACAGTAGGGCGCGGGCGGCTCAGACGGTAGGGCGCGGCTCAGACGGTAGGGCGCGGCTCAGACGGTAGGGCGCGGCTCAGACGGTAGGGCGCGGGCGGCTCAGACGGTAGGGGGCGGCTCAGACGGTAGGGCGCGGCTCAGACGGTAGGGCGCGGGCGGCTCAGACGGTAGGGGGCGGCTCAGACGGTAGGGCGCGGCTCAGACGGTAGGGCGCAGCTCAGACGGTAGGGCGCGGCTCAGACGGTAGGGCGCGGGCGGCTCAGACGGTAGGGGGCGGCTCAGACGGTAGGGCGCGGCTCAGACGGTAGGGCGCGGGCGGCTCAGACGGTAGGGGGCGGCTCAGACGGTAGGGCGCGGCTCAGACGGTAGGGCGCGGCTCAGACGGTAGGGCGCGGCTCAGACGGTAGGGCGCGGCTCAGACGGTAGGGTGTGGCTCAGCTGGTAGGGCGCGGCTCAGCTGGAAGGGCGCGGCTCAGACGGTAGGGCGCGGATCAGACGGTAGGGCGCGGATCAGCTGGTAGGGCGCAGCTCAGACTGTAGGGCGCAGCTCAGACTGTAGGGCGCAGCTCAGACTGTAGGGCGCAGTTCAGACGGTAGGGAGCGGATCAGACTGTAGGGCGCAGCTCAGACGGAAGGGAGCGGACCAGACTGTAGGGCGCAGCTCAGACGGAAGGGAGCGGACCAGACTGTAGGGCACGGATCAGACGGTAGAGAGCGGATCAGACTGTAGGGCACGGATCAGACGGTAGGGAGCGGACCAGACTGTAGGGCACGGATCAGACGGTAGGGAGCGGACCAGACTGTAGGGCGCAGTTCAGACGGTAGGGAGCGGATCAGACTGTAGGGCGCAGCTCAGACGGAAGGGAGCGGACCAGACTGTAGGGCACGGATCAGACGGTAGAGAGCGGCACTTGCAATGTCAGGGATGTGGGTTTGATTCCCATGGGGAATCTATCCTGAAACTATCCTGTTGACAAGAACATGTCTGATTAAAATGACATCTTTATGACATCCCACCTAGACGTCTTTCCTCTTCCAAGACTATCTGGGTCCTGTATGGCTCAGAGTATCTGGGTCCTGTATGGCTCAGAGTATCTGGGTCCTGTATGGATCAGTGTTTTCTGGGTCCTGATTGGCTCAGAGTATCTGGGTCCTGTATGGCTCAGAGTATCTGGGTCCTGTATGGCTCAGTGTATCTGGGTCCTGATTGGCTCAGAGTATCTGGGTCATGTATGGCTCAGAGTATCTGGGTCCTGTATGATTCAGAGTATCTGGGTCCTGTATGGCTCAGAGTATCTGGGTCCTGCATGGCTCAGAGTATCTGGGTCCTGCATGGCTCAGAGTATCTGGGTCCTGTATGGCTCAGAGTATCTGGGTCCTGTATGGCTCAAAGTATCTGGGTCCTTTATGGCTCAGAGTATCTGGGTCCTGTATGGCTCAGAGTATCTGGGTCATGTAAGGCTCACAGAGTATCTGGGTCCTGTATGGCTCAGAGTATCTGTGTCCTGTATGGCTCAGAGTATCTGGGTCCTGTATGGCTCACAGAGTATCTGGGTTGTGTATGGCTCACAGAGTATCTGGGTCCTGTATGGCTCACAGCGTATCTGGGTTGTGTATGGCTCACAGAGTATCTGGGTCCTGTATGGCTCACAGAGTATCTGGGTCCTGTATGGCTCAGAGTATCTGGGTCCTGTATGGCTCAGAGTATCTGGGTCCTGAATGGCTCACATAGTATCTGGGTCCTGTATGGCTCAGAATATCTGGGTCCTGTATGGCTCAGAGAGTATCTAGGTCCTGTATGGCTCAGAGTATCTGGGTCCTGTATGGCTCACAGAGTATCTGGGTCCTGTATGCCTCACAGAGTATATGGGTCCGGTATGGCTCACAGAGTATATGGATCCTGTATGGCTCAGAGTATATGGGTCCTGTATGGCTCAGAGTATCTGGGTCCTGTATGGCTCAGAGTATCTGGGTCCTGTATGGCTTAGAGAGTATCTGGGTCCTGTATGGCTCAGAGTATCTGGGTCCTGTATGGCTCACAGAGTATATGGGTCCTGTATGGCTCAGAGTATATAGGTCCTGTATGGCTCAGAGTATCTGGGTCCTGTATGGCTCATATTATCTGGGTCCTGTATGGCTCATAGTATATGGGTCCTGTATGGCTCAGAGTATCTGGGTCCTGTATGGCTCAGAGTATCTGGGTCCTGTATGGCTCAGAGTATCTGGGTCCTGTATGATTCAGAGTATCTGGGTCCTGTATGGCTCAGAGTATCTGGGTCCTACATGGCTCAGAGTATCTGGGTCCTGCATGGCTCAGAGTATCTGGGTCCTGTATGGCTCAGAGTATCTGGGTCCTGTATGGCTCAGAGTATCTGGGTCCTTTATGGCTCAGAGAATCTGGGTCCTGTATGGCTCAGAGTATCTGGGTCCTGTATGGCTCACAGAGTATCTGGGTCCTGTATGGCTCAGAGTATCTGGGTCCTGTATGGCTCAGAGTATCTGGGTCCTGTATGGCTCACGGAGTATCTGGGTCCTGTATGGCTCACAGAGTATCTGGGTCCTGTATGGCTCAGAGTATCTGGGTCCTGTATGGCTCAGAGTATCTGGGTCCTGTATGGCTCAGCGTATCTGGGTCCTGTATGGCTCAGAGTATCTGGGTCCTGTATGGCTCAGAGTATCTGGGTCCTGTATGGCTCAGAGTATCTGGGTCCTGTATGGCTCACAGAGTATCTGGGTCCTGTATGGCTCACAGAGTATCTACATAGATATGTTCTAGTTGCTCTACTTAAATGTCACACTCACTATCTCCTGTTTCTTCACTCCAGTAGTGTCCTGGTTTGCTCCCTATGACCCAGGACGACGTGACCCAGAACGACGTGACCCAGGACCACGTGATCCAGAACGACGTGACCCAGGACGACGTGACCCAGATTGACGTGACATCCAGCGTGACCCAGAACAACGTGACCCAGAACGACGTGACCCAGGACGACGTGACCCAGGACGACGTGACCCAGGACGACGTGACCCAGGACGACGTGACACATAGTGACCCAGAACGACTTGACACATAGTGACCCAGTACGACTTGACACATAGTGACCCAGAACGGTGTGACACCCATAGTGACCCAGAACAGCTTCACACATAGTGTGACCCAGAATGACGTGACCCAGAACGACGTGACCCAGAACGACGTGACCCAGAACGACATGACCCAGAACGACGTGACATTCAGCGTGACCCAGAACGACGTGACCCAGGACGACGTGACCCAGGACGACATGACCAAGGACGACGTGACCCAGGACGACGTGACCCAGGACAACGTGACACAGAACGACGTGACCCAGGACGACGTGACCCAGAACGACGTGACCCAGGACGACGTGACCCAGGACGATGTGACACATAGTGACCCAGAACGACTTGACACATAGTGACCCAGAACGACTTGACACATAGTGACCCAGAACGACATGACACATAGTGACCCAGAACGATGTGACACCCATAGTGACCCAGAACGATGTGACACCCATAGTGACCCAGAACGATCTCTTCAAGTAGAAATAGAAAAGTACCTGTTTTTCAAGGTAATATTATATTTGTATTGTATTTAATTTCAATCCAGCTCGTATTCTACATCATAATATACAGATAATATAATACAGACAAGAGTATTTTAATCACGCTTTTCATTTCCGGAACAATGTGTGTGTGTGTGTGTGTGTGACAGTGGGAGTGTGTGAGAGAGAGAGAGAGATGGAGAAAGAGAGAGAGAGAGATGGAGAGAGAGAGAGATGGAGAGAGAGCGAGAGAGAGAGATGGAGAGAGCGAGTGAGAGAGAGCGAGAGAGAGAGCGATGGAGAGAGATGGAGAGAGAGAGAGCAAGAGAGATGGAGAGAGAGAGCGAGAGAGATGGAGAGCGAGAGAGAGAGCGAGAGAGAGAGGGAGAGGGAGAGAGAGGGATAAAGGGAGGGAGAGAGAGAGAGAGAGATGGAGAGCGAGAGAGAGAGCGAGAGAGAGAGGGAGAGGGAGAGAGAGGGAGAAAGGGAGGGAGAGAGAGAGAGAGAGAGAGAGAGAGAGAGGGAGAGGGAGAGAGAGGGAGAAAGGGAGGGAGAGAGAGAGAGAGAGATTGCATGTGCAACTGGAACAGTAGATTGCGTGTTCCTAAAGAGATGTGAAGTTCCTCATCTGGCCACCAGGGGGACTCGGTGAGGCTACTCTGGTGTGCTGTGTGCTCAGCATGAGGAGATATCATTGATATCGGCCCTAACAACCGAATAAACCTCCCTGCTTGTGGGACCATTTAGCATGCTCATTGGCCGACAATCTAAAATAAGAGTGACCTCTCTCATTATAACTCTCCTTTCTCTGTTACAAAGCAGCTATGATACCAAATTAAATCAAATTGTATTCGTCTTCTAGATATACACACTGGGTACCAGGTAATAACCTGGATATATACACTGGGTACCAGGTAATAACCTGGATATATACACTGGGTACCAGGTAATAACCTGGCTGTATACACTGGGTACCAGGTAATAACCTGGATATATACACTGGGTACCAGGTAATAACCCGGATATATACAGGAAGTACCAGGTAATAACCTGGCTGTATACACTGGGTACCAGGTAATAATCCTGGATATATACACTGGGTACCAGGTAATAACCTGGCTGTATACAGGAAGTACCAGGAAATAACCTGGATATATACAGGAAGTACCAGGTAATAACCTGGCTATATACAGGAAGTACCAGGTAATAACCTGGCTATATAAACTGGGTACCAGGTAATAACCTGGCTGTATACACTGGGTACCAGGTAATAACCTGGATATATACACTAGGTACCAGGTAATAACCCGGATATATACAGGAAGTACCAGGTAATAACCTGGCTGTATACACTGGGTACCAGGTAATAACCTGGATATATACACTGGGTACCAGGTAATAACCTGGCTGTATACAGGAAGTACCAGGTAATAACCTGGATATATACAGGAAGTACCAGGTAATAACCTGGCTATATACAGGAAGTACCAGGTAATAACCTGGCTATATACACTGGGTACCAGGTAATAACCTGGATATATACACTGGGTACCAGGTAATAACCTGGCTGTATACAGGAAGTACCAGGTAATAACCTGGATATATACAGGAAGTACCAGGTAATAACCTGGATATATACAGGAAGTACCAGGTAATAACCTGGCTGTATACACTGGGTACCAGGTAATAACCTGGCTGTATACACTGGGTACCAGGTAATAACCTGGCTGTATACAGGAAGTACCAGGTAATAACCTGGCTGTATACACTGGGTACCAGGTAATAACCTGGATATATACACTGGGTACCAGGTAATAACCTGGCTATATACACTGGGTACCAGGTAATAACCTGGATATATACATTGTTTACCAGGTAATAACCTGGATATATACACTGGGTACCAGGTAATAACCTGGATATATACACTGGGTACCAGGTAATAACCTGGCTGTATACACTGGGTAGCAGGTAATAACCTGGATATATACACTGGGTACCAGGTAATAACATGGCTATATACAGGAAGTACCAGGTAATAACATGGCTATATACAGGAAGTACCAGGTCATAACCTGGCTGTATACACTGGGTACCAGGTAATAACATGGCTATATACAGGAAGTACCAGGTAATAACATGGCTATATACAGGAAGTACCAGGTAATAACCTGGCCGTATACAGGAAGTACCAGGTAATAACCTGGCCGTATACAGGAAGTACCAGGTAATAACCTGGATATATACACTGGGTACCAGGTAATAACCTGGCTGTATACAGGAAGTACCAGGTAATAACCTGGCTGTATACACTGGGTACCAGGTAATAACATGGCTATATACAGGAAGTACCAGGTAATAACATGGCTATATACAGGAAGTACCAGGTAATAACCTGGCTGTATACAGGAAGTACCAGGTAATAACCTTGCTGTATACAGGAAGTACCAGGTAATAACCTGGCCGTATACAGGAAGTACCAGGTAATAACCTGGCTATATACACTGTGCAGGGGTGCGAGGTAATTGTAGTAGAACATATAATTAGGAACAAAGTGACAGATATCAAATTCGCTGATGCGACTATTAACTGAGTCATAAAAAGTTAGTGCAGAAAGGGTCAATGCAGACAGTCTGGGTACCAACTCCAGAACATAACATGTATGTACAGTGACACAACTTAGACATACAACCCCCCCCCTGTTAGTGGGGGCCCCTGAGCCCCCACTAACAGCTGACCTCATAGACGATGTGGCCCCTGAGCCCCCACTGACAGCTGACCTCATAGACGATGTGGCCCCTGAGCCCCCACTGACAGCTGACCTCATAGACGATGTGGCCCCTGAGCCACCACTAACAGCTGACCTCATAGACGATGTGGCCCCTGAGCCCCCACTGACAGCTGACCTCATAGACGATGTGGCCCCTGAGCCCCCACTAACAGCTGACCTCATAGACGATGTGGCCCCTGAGCCCCCACTGACAGCTGACCTCATAGACGATGTGGCCCCTGAGCCCCCACTAACAGCTAAGTAACCTCAGAGACGATGTGGCCCCTGAGCCACCACTAACAGCTGAGTAACCTCAGAGACGATGTGGCCCCTGAGCCACCACTAACAGCTGAGTAACCAGTCAAGTTTAAGACATGTACCTTTGGAAATCCAGAAGTACCGCCAGTATGATGCATCATGTGATGCTACGTTTTACACCAGCTGTATTTCTGTACTCTGAAAGTTATATTTACTTGCCGTATTGAATTGTTTAATCCATTAAATATTGTAAGGTGAGAAAAGTGTACAATATGTGTCGACCAGTAGTCCTATAAATCTACCCCGATCCTCACTAATCGTGGCACTGGATGACAACGGTCCAGTAGTCCTATAAATCTACCCCGATCCTCACTAATCGTGGCACTGGATGACAACGGTCCAGTAGTCCTATAAATCTACCCCGATCCTCACTAATCGTGGCACTGGATGACAACGGTCCAGTAGTCCTATAAATCTACCCCGATCCTCACTAATCGTGGCACTGGATGACAACGGTCCAGTAGTCCTATAAATCTACCCCGATCCTCACTAATCGTGGCACTGGATGACAACGGTCCAGTCGTCCTGAAACGTGACTCCAGGTTTAAACTACTATGAATGCATATTCTTGATTACATTTGAAAGGAAACACTTTGAAGGTTGTGGAAATGTGAAATGAATGTAGGAGAATAAAACACATTATATCTGGTAAAAGATAATACAAAGAAAAAAAACATGTGTTTAGATTTTGTCCACTAGATGGCAGCAGTGTATGTCCAAAGTTTTTAGACTGATCCAATGAACCATTGCATTTCTGTTCAAATTATTTTCTTTATTGTTTTGGTTAGGTCAGGGTGTGACATGGGTGATGTATGAGTTTTTGGACTGTCTAAGGTGGTTTTGTAGGTTTTTGGGGTTGTTTATCATCTAGGTGTTTATATATGTCTATGGTTGCCTAGATTGGTTCTCAATTAGAGGCAGGTGTGTATCGTTGTCTCTGATCAGGAACCATATTTAGGCAGCCATCTTCGTTGGGTATTTGGTAAGTTATTATCTATGTCTATGTGTAGTTGCCTGTGTTTGCACTAGTGTTATATAGCTTCACGGTCGGTTTGTTGTTTTTGTATAATTTGTTAAGTGTTCTTCGTCTTCATTAAAAAGTATGTCTTCATCTTCATCTTCATCTTACGCTGCGCCTTGGTCTCCTCCATTCAACGAACGTGACAGTTGTATCAAGACTCCCCAAATGTGCCTAATTGTTTAATTAATAACTTTTTAAGTTCATAATTGTTCACTCTCCTCAAACAATAGCATGGTATTATTTCACTGTAACAGCTACTGTAAATGAAACAGTACAGTTAGATGAACAAGAATTTAAGCTTTCTGCCCATATCAGACATGTCTATGTCTTGGGAAATGTTCTTGTTACTTACAACCTCATGCTAATCGCATTAGCCTACATTAGCTCAACCTCATGCTAATTACATTAGCCTACATTAGCTCAACCTCATGCTAATCGCATTAGCCTACATTAGCTCAACCTCATGCTAATCACATTAGCCTACATTAGCTCAACCTCATGCTAATCACATTAGCCTACATTAGCTCAACCTCATGCTAATCACATTAGCCTACATTAGCTCAACCTCATGCTAATCACATTAGCCTGCATTAGCTCAACCTCATGCTAATCACATTAGCCTGCATTAGCTCAACCTCGTGCTAATCACATTATCCTGCATTATCTCAACCTTGTGCTAATCACATTAGCCTGCATTAGCTCAACCTCATGCTAATCACATTAGCCTACATTAGCTCAACCTCATGCTAATTGCATTAGCCTGCATTAGCTCAACCTCAGACGCGCAGAGGGGGACCCACCGATCAATCCTGTAGAGGATATAATCCACAACTGCTAGCAGCCCTGAGGAAAACTACATGCAAGTGACAGTCATAGATATAAGTGGGTATTACTGACGGTGGCTACCGATAGCGGCTGATATTTAACATGATACAAAATTGTAAAAAATAAAACAGAGAAAAGCTCAGGCACAAAAGCTAGAAATCGTAAATCGACTCAGGTTTTGGAGACTCTCATTTGTTCATGGCTACTGAGGCCTATAGCTTGGTTATAGCCAAGTTATAACGTCAGCATTTCATAAACTTCACAGTGGGAAAGCTGCCATGCTGACAGTTTACTGTCCATATGAATGGTTTTACATTTGTCTCCAGTGATCAACTAGATCTAAAAACAAATTTAATTTATATTTACAATACCCCTTTTTACTAATTTACCTCTTATTAATAACGCTTATCAATTTGTAAATTACAGGGCATGTAGAATGGAACCCACATGAGAGAGGGGAGAGAAAGAGAGAGAGAAGGGGAGAGAGAGAGACTTGTCACTTTAGATTGCCCCAGCTAAGGAGAGGACAGGAACGGTCTCTACAAACAGAAGCACTACACTATAGGAGCTAACATAGGAGAGGACAGGAACGGTCTCTACAAACACTACACTATAGGAGCTAACATAGGAGAGGACAGGAACAGTCTCTACAAACACTACACTATACGAGCTAACATAGGAGAGGACAGGAACGGTCTCTACAAACACTACACTATAGGAGCTAACATAGGAGAGGACAGGAACGGTCTCTACAAACACTACACTATAGGAGCTAACATAGGAGAGGACAGGAACGGTCTCTACAAACACTACACTATAGGAGCTAACATAGGAGAGGACAGGAACAGTCTCTACAAACACTACACTATAGGAGCTAACATAGGAGAGGACAGGAACGGTCTCTACAAACACTACACTATAGGAGCTAACATAGGAGAGGACAGGAACAGTCTCTACAAACACTACACTATAGGAGCTAACATAGGAGAGGACAGGAACAGTCTCTACAAACACTACACTATACGAGCTAACATAGGAGAGGACAGGAACGGTCTCTACAAACACTACACTATAGGAGCTAACATAGGAGAGGACAGGAACGGTCTCTACAAACACTACACTATAGGAGCTAACATAGGAGAGGACAGGAACGGTCTCTACAAACACTACACTATAGGAGCTAACATAGGAGAGGACAGGAACGGTCTCTACAAACACTACACTATAGGAGCTAACATAGGAGAGGACAGGAACGGTCTCTACAAACACTACACTATAGGAGCTAACATAGGAGAGGACAGGAACGGTCTCTACAAACACTACACTATAGGAGCTAACATAGGAGAGGACAGGAACGGTCTCTACAAACACTACACTATAGGAGCTAACATAGGAGAGGACAGGAACGGTCTCTACAAACACTACACTATAGGAGCTAACATAGGAGAGGACAGGAACGGTCTCTACAAACACTACACTATAGGAGCTAACATAGGAGAGGACAGGAACGGTCTCTACAAACACTACACTATAGGAGCTAACATAGGAGAGGACAGGAACGGTCTCTACAAACACTACACTATAGGAGCTAACATAGGAGAGGACAGGAACGGTCTCTACAAACACTACACTATAGGAGCTAACATAGGAGAGGACAGGAACGGTCTCTACAAACACTACACTATAGGAGCTAACATAGGAGAGGACAGGAACGGTCTCTACAAACACTACACTATAGGAGCTAACATAGGAGAGGACAGGAACGGTCTCTACAAACACTACACTATAGGAGCTAACATAGGAGAGGACAGGAACGGTCTCTACAAACAGAAGCATTACACTACACTATAGGAGCTAACATAGGAGAGGACAGGAACGGTCTCTACAAACACTACACTATAGGAGCTAACATAGGAGAGGACAGGAACGGTCTCTACAAACACTACACTATAGGAGCTAACATAGGAGAGGACAGGAACGGTCTCTACAAACACTACACTATAGGAGCTAACATAGGAGAGGACAGGAACGGTCTCTACAAACACTACACTATAGGAGCTAACATAGGAGAGGACAGGAACGGTCTCTACAAACACTACACTATAGGAGCTAACATAGGAGAGGACAGGAACGGTCTCTACAAACACTACACTATAGGAGCTAACATAGGAGAGGACAGGAACGGTCTCTACAAACACTACACTATAGGAGCTAACATAGGAGAGGACAGGAACGGTCTCTACAAACACTACACTATAGGAGCTAACATAGGAGAGGACAGGAACAGTCTCTACAAACACTACACTATAGGAGCTAACATAGGAGAGGACAGGAACAGTCTCTACAAACACTACACTATAGGAGCTAACATAGGAGAGGACAGGAACAGTCTCTACAAACACTACACTATAGGAGCTAACATAGGAGAGGACAGGAACGGTCTCTACAAACACTACACTATAGGAGCTAACATAGGAGAGGACAGGAACGGTCTCTACAAACACTACACTATAGGAGCTAACATAGGAGAGGACAGGAACAGTCTCTACAAACACTACACTATAGGAGCTAACATAGGAGAGGACAGGAACGGTCTCTACAAACACTACACTATAGGAGCTAACATAGGAGAGGACAGGAACGGTCTCTACAAACACTACACTATAGGAGCTAACATAGGAGAGGACAGGAACAGTCTCTACAAACACTACACTATAGGAGCTAACATAGGAGAGGACAGGAACAGTCTCAACAAACACTACACTATAGGAGCTAACATAGGAGAGGACAGGAACAGTCTCTACAAACACTACACTATAGGAGCTAACATAGGAGAGGACAGGAACGGTCTCTACAAACAGAAGCACTACACTATAGGAGCTAACATAGGAGAGGACAGGAACGGTCTCTACAAACACTACACTATAGGAGCTAACATAGGAGAGGACAGGAACGGTCTCTACAAACACTACACTATAGGAGCTAACATAGGAGAGGACAGGAACAGTCTCTACAAACACTACACTATAGGAGCTAACATAGGAGAGGACAGGAACAGTCTCTACAAACACTACACTATAGGAGCTAACATAGGAGAGGACAGGAACAGTCTCTACAAACACTACACTATAGGAGCTAACATAGGAGAGGACAGGAACAGTCTCAACAAACACTACACTATAGGAGCTAACATAGGAGAGGACAGGAACAGTCTCTACAAACACTACACTATAGGAGCTAACATAGGAGAGGACAGGAACGGTCTCTACAAACACTACACTATAGGAGCTAACATAGGAGAGGACAGGAACGGTCTCTACAAACACTACACTATAGGAGCTAACATAGGAGAGGACAGGAACGGTCTCTACAAACACTACACTATAGGAGCTAACATAGGAGAGGACAGGAACGGTCTCTACAAACACTACACTATAGGAGCTAACATAGGAGAGGACAGGAACGGTCTCTACAAACACTACACTATAGGAGCTAACATAGGAGAGGACAGGAACGGTCTCTACAAACACTACACTATAGGAGCTAACATAGGAGAGGACAGGAACGGTCTCTACAAACACTACACTATAGGAGCTAACATAGGAGAGGACAGGAACGGTCTCTACAAACACTACACTATAGGAGCTAACATAGGAGAGGACAGGAACGGTCTCTACAAACACTACACTATAGGAGCTAACATAGGAGAGGACAGGAACGGTCTCTACAAACACTACACTATAGGAGCTAACATAGGAGAGGACAGGAACGGTCTCTACAAACACTACACTATAGGAGCTAACATAGGAGAGGACAGGAACGGTCTCTACAAACAGAAGCATTACACTACACTATAGGAGCTAACATAGGAGAGGACAGGAACGGTCTCTACAAACACTACACTATAGGAGCTAACATAGGAGAGGACAGGAACGGTCTCTACAAACAGAAGCATTACACTACACTATAGGAGCTAACATAGGAGAGGACAGGAACGGTCTCTACAAACACTACACTATAGGAGCTAACATAGGAGAGGACAGGAACGGTCTCTACAAACAGAAGCATTACACTACACTATAGGAGCTAACATAGGAGTGTCATGTACTGTCATGTTGTGTCTTGTCTCTGTCCTTTCCCTTCACCCTGTCTCCCTCTGCTGGTCGTTGTTAGGTTACCTTTTCTCCCCCTCTTTCCCCCAGCTGTGCCTTGTCTCCTCCTAACCACCTCGTCACCCCTTTTCCCACCTGTTCCCTTTTTCCCTCTGATTAGGTCCCTATATCTCTCTCTGTTTCTGCTCCTGTCCTTGTCGGATTCTTGTTTGTTGTGTTTCATGCCTGAACCAGACTGTCGTCATGTTTGCTGTAACCTTGTCTTGTCCTGTCGGAATCTGCCGGTCCGTCTGAGCCTACCTATGTTTGGTAATTAAAGAAGCTCTGTTTAAGTTAATTCGCTTTTGGGTCCTCATTCACGCACCTTAACAGAAGAATCCGACCAAGAATGGACCCAGCGACTTCGGATCCTCTCCACTCAGCCGTCGGGATCCAGGGAGCGATGCTAGGCAGACACGAGCAGGAATTGTCTGCTGCTCGACATGCCGTTGAGACCCTGGCCACCCAAGTCTCCAACCTCACAGAACAGGTTCACCATCTCCGCCTCGATCCACCGGCCACTTCCAGGGCTTTCGAATCTCCGGAGCACAGAATCAATAACCCGCCGTGTTACTCTGGGGAGCCCACTGAATGCCGCTCGTTCCTCACCCAGTGTGATATTGTGTTTTCTCTCCAGCCCTACACTTTCTCCAGGAGCACTGCTCGTGTCGCCTACGTCATATCTCTCCTTATTGGACGGGCTCGTGAGTGGGGCACGGCAATCTGGGAGGCAAGGGCTGAGTGTACTAACCAGTATCAGGACTTTAAGGAGGAGATGATACGGGTTTTTGATCGATCTGTTTTTGGGGAGGAGGCTTCCAGGGCCCTGTCTTCCCTATGTCAAGGTAATCGATCCATAACAGACTACTCTATTGAGTTTCGCACTCTTGCTGCCTCCAGTGGCTGGAACGAGCCGGCTTTGCTCGCTCGTTTTCTGGAGGGTCTCCGCGCAGAGGTAAAGGATGAGATTCTCTCCCGGGAGGTTCCTTCCAGCGTGGATTCCTTGATTGAACTCGCTATTCGCATTGAGCGACGGGTTGATCTTCGTCACCGAGCTCGTGGAAAGGAGCTCGCGTTCTCCGTTGCCCCCCTCTCCGCATCACTACCATCTTCCTCTGCCGGCTCGGGTGCTGAGCCCATGCAGCTGGGAGGTATCCGCATCTCGACTAAGGAGAGGGAACGGAGAATCACCAACCGCCTCTGTCTCTATTGCGGTTCCGCTGGTCATTTTGTCACTTCATGTCCAGTAAAAGGCCAGAGCTCATCAGTAAGCGGAGGGCTACTGGTGAGCGCTACTACTCCTGTCTCTCCTTCAAGATCCTGCACTACCTTGTCGGTCCATCTACGCTGGACCGGTTCGTCAGCTTCCTGCAGTGCCTTAATAGACTCTGGGGCAGAGGGCTGTTTTATGGACGAGACCTGGGCTCGGGAACATGACATTCCTCTCAGACAGTTAAAGGAGCCCACGGCCTTGTTCGCCCTGGATGGTAGTCCTCTCCCCAGGATTCAGCGTGAGACGCTACCTTTAACCCTCACTGTTTCTGGTAATCATAGTGAAACCATTTCTTTTTTAATTTTTCGTTCACCTTTTACACCTGTTGTTTTGGGCCATCCCTGGCTAGTTTGTCATAATCCTTCCATTAATTGGTCTAGTAATTCTATCCTCTCCTGGAACGTCTCTTGTCATGTGAAATGTTTAATGTCTGCTATCCCTCCTGTTTCCTCTGTCTCTTCTTCACAGGAGGAGCCTGGTGATTTGACAGGGGTGCCGGAGGAATATCACGATCTGCGCACAGTGTTCAGTCGGTCCAGGGCCACCTCTCTTCCTCCACACCGGTCGTATGATTGTAGTATTGATCTCCTTCCGGGAACCAACCCCCCCCGGGGTAGACTATACTCTCTGTCGGCTCCCGAACGTAAGGCTCTCAAAGATTATTTGTCTGTAGCTCTTGACGCCGGTACCATAGTCCCCTCCTCCTCTCCCGCCGGAGCGGGGTTTTTTTTTGTCAAGAAGAAGGACGGGTCTCTGCGCCCCTGCATAGATTATCGAGGGCTGAATGACATAACAGTGAAGAATCGTTATCCGCTTCCTCTTATGTCTTCAGCCTTCGAGATCCTGCAGGGAGCCAGGTTTTTCACTAAGTTGGACCTTCGTAACGCTTACCATCTCGTGCGCATCAGGGAGGGGGACGAGTGGAAGACGGCGTTTAACACTCCGTTAGGGCACTTTGAATACCGGGTTCTTCCTTTCGGCCTCGCTAACGCTCCAGCTGTCTTTCAGGCATTAGTCAATGATGTCCTGAGAGACATGCTGAACATCTTTGTTTTCGTTTACCTTGACGATATCCTGATTTTTTCACCGTCACTCCAGATTCATGTTCAGCACGTTCGACGTGTCCTCCAGCGCCTTTTAGAGAATTGTCTTTTTGTGAAGGCTGAGAAGTGCACTTTTCATGCCTCCTCCGTCACATTTCTCGGTTCTGTTATTTCCGCTGAAGGCATTAAGATGGATCCCGCTAAGGTCCAAGCTGTCATTGATTGGCCCGTCCCTAAGTCACGCGTCGAGCTGCAGCGCTTTCTCGGCTTCGCGAACTTCTATCGTCGTTTCATCCGTAATTTCGGTCAGGTGGCAGCTCCTCTCACAGCCCTTACTTCTGTCAAGACGTGCTTTAAGTGGTCCGTTTCCGCCCAGGGAGCTTTTGATCTCCTCAAGAATCGTTTTACATCCGCTCCTATCCTTGTTACACCTGACGTCTCTAGACAGTTCGTTGTCGAGGTTGACGCGTCAGAGGTGGGCGTGGGAGCCATTCTTTCTCAGCGCTCCCTCTCTGACGACAAGGTCCACCCATGCGCGTATTTTTCTCATTGCCTGTCGCCGTCGGAACGTAACTATGATGTGGGTAACCGCGAACTGCTCACCATCCGGTTAGCCCTAGGCGAATGGCGACAGTGGTTGGAGGGGGCGACCGTTCCTTTTGTCGTTTGGACTGACCATAGGAACCTTGAGTACATCCGTTCTGCCAAACGACTTAATGCGCGTCAGGCGCGTTGGGCGCTGTTTTTCGCTCGTTTCGAGTTCGTGATTTCTTATCGTCCGGGCTCTAAGAACACCAAGCCTGATGCTTTGTCTCGTCTCTTCAGTTCTTCAGTAGCCTCCACTGACCCCGAGGGGATTCTCCCTGAGGGGCGTGTTGTCGGGTTGACTGTCTGGGGAATTGAGAGGCAGGTAAAGCAAGCGCTCACTCACACTCCGTCGCCGCGCGCTTGTCCTAGGAACCTTCTTTTCGTTCCCGTTCCTACTCGTCTGGCCGTTCTTCAGTGGGCTCACTCTGCCAAGTTAGCCGGCCACCCTGGCGTTCGGGGTACGCTTGCTTCCGTTCGCCAGCGTTTTTGGTGGCCCACCCGGGAGCATGACACGCGTCGTTTCGTGGCTGCTTGTTCGGTCTGCGCGCAGACTAAGTCCGGTAACTCTCCTCCTGCCGGCCGTCTCAGGCCGCTTCCTATTCCCTCTCGACCGTGGTCTCACATCGCCTTAGATTTTGTCACCGGACTGCCTTCGTCAGCGGGGAAGACTGTTATTCTTACGGTTGTCGATAGGTTCTCTAAGGCGGCTCATTTCATTCCCCTTGCTAAGCTTCCTTCTGCTAAAGAGACGGCACAAATCATCATCGAGAATGTTTTCAGAATTCATGGCCTTCCGTCAGACGTCGTTTCGGACAGAGGTCCGCAATTCACGTCTCAATTTTGGAGGGAGTTTTGCCGTTTGATTGGGGCTTCCGTCAGTCTCTCTTCCGGCTTTCACCCCCAGTCTAACGGTCAAGCAGAACGGGCCAATCAGACTATTGGTCGCATCTTACGCAGTCTTTCTTTTCGCAACCCTGCGTCTTGGTCAGAACAGCTCCCCTGGGCAGAATACGCCCACAACTCGCTTCCTTCGTCTGCGACCGGGCTATCTCCTTTTCAGAGTAGCCTCGGGTACCAGCCTCCGCTGTTCTCATCTCAGTTCGCCGAGTCCAGCGTCCCCTCCGCTCAGGCTTTTGTCCAACGTTGCGAGCGCACCTGGAAGAGGGTCAGGTCTGCACTTTGCCGTTATAGGACGCAGACTGTGAGGGCTGCTAATAAGCGTAGAACTAAGAGTCCTAGATATTGTCGCGGTCAGAGAGTTTGGCTCTCCACTCAGAACCTTCCCCTTAAGACGGCTTCTCGCAAGTTGACCCCGCGGTTCATTGGTCCGTTCCGTATTTCTCGGGTCATTAATCCTGTCGCAGTTCGACTTCTTCTTCCGCGAAACCTTCGTCGCGTCCACCCGGTCTTCCATGTCTCCTGCATCAAGCCCGTCCTTCGCGCCCCCGCTCGTCTTCCCCCCCCCCCCCCCCCCCCCCATCCTTGTCGAGGGCGCACCCATCTACAGGGTCCGTAGAATTTTGGACATGCGTCCTCGGGGCCGTGGTCACCAGTACCTCGTAGATTGGGAGGGGTACGGTCCTGAGGAGAGGAGTTGGGTTCCCTCTCGGGACGTGCTGGACCGTGCGCTGATCGAGGATTTCCTCCGTTGCCGCCAGGTTTCCTCCTCGAGTGCGCCAGGAGGCGCTCGGTGAGTGGGGGGGTACTGTCATGTACTGTCATGTTGTGTCTTGTCTCTGTCCTTTCCCTTCACCCTGTCTCCCTCTGCTGGTCGTTGTTAGGTTACCTTTTCTCCCCCTCTTTCCCCCAGCTGTGCCTTGTCTCCTCCTAACCACCTCGTCACCCCTTTTCCCACCTGTTCCCTTTTTCCCTCTGATTAGGTCCCTATATCTCTCTCTGTTTCTGCTCCTGTCCTTGTCGGATTCTTGTTTGTTGTGTTTCATGCCTGAACCAGACTGTCGTCATGTTTGCTGTAACCTTGTCTTGTCCTGTCGGAATCTGCCGGTCCGTCTGAGCCTACCTATGTTTGGTAATTAAAGAAGCTCTGTTTAAGTTAATTCGCTTTTGGGTCCTCATTCACGCACCTTAACAAGGAGAGGACAGGAACGGTCTCTACAAACAGAAGCATTACACTATAGGAGCTAACATAGGAGAGGACAGGAACGGTCTCTACAAACACTACACTATAGGAGCTAAGATAGGAGAGGACAGGAACGGTCTCTACAAACACTACACTATAGGAGCTAACATAGGAGAGGACAGGAACGGTCTCTACAAACACTACACTATAGGAGCTAAGATAGGAGAGGACAGGAACGGTCTCTACAAACACTACACTATAGGAGCTAACATAGGAGAGGACAGGAACAGTCTCTACAAGCAGAAGCATTACACTATAGGAGCTAACGTAGGAGAGGAGATAAGAGTTGAGGGGTCAATATGAAATGGTTATTTCTCTTGGATTGGTATTTTTTTCTCCGATTAGATTTAGATTTATCTTCTCGTGCTTTAAACCAACAGTTTTTTAAACCAACCCCCCCGCTCTCTCTCTCTTTTTCCCTCTCATTCTCTCTCCTCCTCCTCCTCTTTCTCTCACTCTCTCTCTCTCTCTTTTTCCCTCTCATTCTCTCTCCTCCTCCTCCTCTTTCTCTCACTCTCGCTCTCTCTCTCTTTTTCCCTCTCATTCTCTCTCCTCCTCCTCCTCTTTCTCTCACTCTCTCTCTCTCTCTCTTTTTCCCTCTCATTCTCTCTCCTCCTCCTCCTCTTTCTCTCACTCCCTCTCTCTCTCTTTTTCCCTCTCACTCTCTCTCCTCCTCCTCCTCTTTCTCTCACTCCCTCTCTCTCTCTTGCTCCTAGTGACAAGTGTTATGTATTGAATTATCTCGGCGTTCCCAGGCTCAGAGGTCAGGTTTGATTCTCCAGAGCTAACATTCCCCAGCGGACGACTGGAGCGCTGCTGACCGGAATATCTGAATGAAAGACTTGCTGATTGTTTTCTGTCCTGGATTTGAACTAATTCTCCCTCGTGGATAATTTGACCTTGTAGATTGGTGAAGGAAAATCATTGGGAATAACTTTGGGTTCATTGGAGAATAATCTTCAGAACCATTTGGCCATTCTTTGTCCTCCTCTTCAGGCCTTGTGTCGATTCTTCTAGAGTTGAATAGCTTCCTCTGCGTTGTTCCCATCGAAATCCTTCAATCAAGGGATAGATATAGCAGGGGGACAGATAGGTAAGTAACACAGGGGTGTATTACCCCCCAGGGTGAATCCTAGCAGAGCGATGCTGGAGGGGAAAAAGAAGAACGGCGTCGTCTCTACCATCAGCAGCGCCAATAACAACCAGACCCCTTCCACTTTCCCGAACACTGTTGATGCAGCACGCCGGTGAGTCAACGAAGGACGGGGGTCAGGGGTCAGGGATCGGGGCTTGTGTAATAACTGGGAGGTAAATGCGGTTTTCAAACTGAGGACTAGGGTCGGGGGTCGGGGCTTGTGTAATAACTGGGAGGTAAATGCGGTTTTCAAACTGAGGACTAGGGTCGGGGGTCGGGGCTTGTGTAATAACTGGGAGGTAAATGCGGTTTTCAAACTGAGGACTAGGGTCGGGGGTCGGGGGTCGGGGGTCGGGGCTTGTGAGGACAAGGGTTACAGCAGGTAACGCATTTTGTTTTGTGTGAAAAATATGTATTTTTCATGAATATCGATCGCTACAACAGAATATCATCGTGGATACAATTTTTTTATGTCTCTTGTGTCCAATATGATAGTTTCACGAGGTAGTTTCACAAGCCAATGCTATCTAGCGTTAGCACAATGACTGGAAGTCGAGGGAACAGTTTGCATGCTAAGGAAGTAGATAAATGGCTTCATTGCCAAAATCTCCAACTATCCCTTTAATATGGAGGAAATTACAGGGTTTTTTCTGTTTAGAAAGTTCTTAGGCGGGCCGTCTAAGTGGTAATATTGGGGACATATAAAAGCATGGAGAAAATATATTGAACTGTATATATTTTTTTAATAATACCATCTTTGAAAACTAATAATCAAATAAAAGCTAGACGGTCAGGGAGGTTAATAAGGTAAAATACAAACGGGTATTCAGTATTCAAACATACCCATTGATTTTGATATGTTTGAGCAGAAAAACACAGCATTAACCATGGTTAAATGCTTTTATTGGAAGAAATGTGCTTTAAAAAAGCTAAATTGTCTCTCAGCTGCATGGAAAAATGTGTAGAATTGCAGAAAATCTGCTTTACAACAGCAATACTTCCTCTCGGACGACAAGATACCTGTCTAGCTAACAGGCTACGCTAAAGTTTACACTTCCTCTCGGACGCCAAGATACCTGTCTAGCTAACAGGCTATGCTAAAGTTTACACTTCTTCTTCCCATGAACTGTGGGGAGATCAAAATAATGAAACTGTCACCCAAATCTATTTATTTTAAAATGTGCATTACTTGCCATTGTCATTCACCGGATAATAAGACAAGACATTGTATATTTTTTGGGCCAACAAACGTGGGTCCCTGGGTCGCTGGTTAACCTGGGAGGGATCCCTGGGCAGGAAAACACATTTAATTAAGTCAGTTCTAGTTTGAGTTCTACAGTGCTATGTAGTTTGAGTTCTACAGTGCTATGTAGTTTGAGTTCTACAGTGCTATGTAGTTTGAGTTCTACAGTTCTATGTAGTTTGAGTTCTACAGTTCTATGTAGTTTGAGTTCTACAGTTCTATGTAGTTTGAGTTCTACAGTTCTATGTAGTTTGAGTTCTACAGTGCTATGTAGTTTGAGTTCTACAGTGCTATGTAGTTTGTCCCCAAAGACAGTATCTTCCTGGTCCCTGAACATTTGATGTGATCCCTCTTGTTTTATTGGTCACATACACATGGTTAGTATATGTTATTGGTCACATGGTTAGTATATGTTATTGGTCACATGGTTAGTATATGTTATTGGTCACATGGTTAGTATATGTTATTGGTCACATGGTTAGTATATGTTATTGGTCACATGGTTAGTAGATGTTATTGGTCACATGGTTAACAGATGTTATTGGTCACATGGCTAGCAGATGTTATTGGTTACATACACATGGTTAGCAGATGTTATTGGTCACATGGCTAGCAGATGTTATTGGTCACATGGTTAGCAGATGTTATTGGTCACATACACATGGTTAGTATATGTTATTGGTCACATGGTTAGTAGATGTTATTGGTCACATGGTTAACAGATGTTATTGGTCACATGGTTAGCAGATGTTATTGGTTACATACACATGGTTAGCAGATGTTATTGGTCACATGGCTAGCAGATGTTATTGGTCACATGGTTAGCAGATGTTATTGGTCAAATGGCTAGCAGATGTTATTGGTCACATGGTTAGCAGATGTTATTGGTTACATACACATGGTTAGTATATGTTATTGGTCACATGGTTAGCAGATGTTATTGGTCACATGGCTAGCAGATGTTATTGGTCACATGGTTAGCAGATGTTATTGGTTACATACACATGGTTAGCAGATGTAATTGGTCACATGATTAGCAGATGTTGTTGGTTACATGGTTAGCAGATGTTATTGGTCACATGGTTAGCAGATGTTATTGGTCACATACACATGGCTAGCAGATGTTATTGGTTACATCCACATGGTTAGCAGATGTTATTGGTTACATGGTTAGCAAATGTTATTGGTCACATACACATGGTTAGCAGATGTTATTGGTCACATTCACATGGTTAGCAGATGTTATTGGTCACATACACATGGTTAGCAGATGTTATTGGTTACATCCACATGATTAGCAGATGTTATTGGTTACATGGTTAGCAGATGTTATTGGTCACATACACATGGTTAGCAGATGTTATTGGTCACATACACATGGTTAGCAGATGTTATTGGTCACATACACATGGTTAGCAGATGTTATTGGTCACATTCACCTGGTCAGCAGATGTTATTGGTCACATGGTTAGCAGATGTTATTGGTCACATACACATGGCTAGCAGATGTTATCTGTCACATGGTTAGCAGATGTTATTGGTCACATACACATGGTTAGCAGATGTTATTGGTCACCTGGTTAGCAGATGTTATTGGTCACATACACATGGTTAGTAGATGTTATTGGTCACATGGTTAGCAGATGTTATTGGTCACATGGTAAGCAGATGTTATTGGTCACATTTTTAGCAGATGTTATTGGTCACATGGTTAGCAGATGTTATTGGTCACATGGTTAGCAGATGTTATTGGTCACATGGTTAACAGATGTTATTGGTCACCTGGTTAGCAGATGTTATTGGTCACATGGTTAGCAGATGTTATTGGTCACATGGTAAGCAGATGTTATTGGTCACATTTTTAGCAGATGTTATTGGTCACATGGTTAGCAGATGTTATTGGTCACATGGTTAGCAGATGTTATTGGTCACATGGTTAACAGATGTTATTGGCCACATGGTTAGTAGATGTTATTGCGAGTGTAGAGAAATGCTTATGCTTCTAGTTCTGACATGGCAGTAATATCTAACAGGTCATATCTAACAAATTCCACAACAAAACCTAATACACACAATCTAGTAAAGGAATGGGATGAGAATATATGAATATAAACTATATGGATGAGCAGTGACAGAGCGGCTAAGATGTAATAGATACTAAAGAATAGACAGTGAAGGATGCAGTATACAGTAGACACATATGAGATGCTTGCTGGTCCCTGATGTAATAGATAGTGAAGGATACCGTATACAGTATATACATATGAGATGACACAAGAGGGATTGTAGCTTGCTGGTCCCTGACACAAGAGGGATTGTAGCTTGCTGGTCCCGGACCCAAGAGGGATTGTAGCTTGCTGGTCCCTGATACGTTTGAGAAACACTGCCCCTACATAGGCAGACGTGTGTGTCCTTTGCACAGTTAGGAAAGAGAGGCTGAGAGAACAGTATGCTCTAGAGTAGTGTCAGTGACATTTACTGTCGGGAAAACCCAGAGGCTCAGACTGCAGACGTGGGGAAAGGCCTTTGGGATGCAATACGATTTTAGGAATTCCAGCTATGTGGTTTTGGGTGGGCAGAATGTTCGAATGAATAGAATTGGAATCTATTTAATTTAGATCTACGGTTTGAATGTTACCTAGCAACTAACACACAGGACTCTTTTCAGTTCAGTTTCAGTGACAGAAGCAACAGAGATCAACGGAGAATAGAGACAAACACAGGGACAAGTATTTTTTTTTTTTTATTTCACCTTTAATTAACCAGGTAGGTCAGTTGAGAACAAGTTCTCATTTACAATTGCGACCTGTCCAAGATAAAGCAAAGCAGTGCGACACAAACAACAACACAGAGTTACACATGGAATAAACAAGCGTACAGTCAATAACACAATAGAAATATATATATATAGTGTGCAAATGTAGTAAGATTATAGAGGTCAGGCAATAAATCGGCCGTAGTGACAAAATAATTACAATTTGGCAATTAAACACAGGAGTGATAGATGTGCAGCAGATGAATGTGCAAGTAGAGATACTGGGGTGCAAAGGAGCAAGATAAATAAATAACAATATGGGGATGAGGTATTTGGGTTTAAAATACATTTTTATGAGTGTTGGAGGGACATAAATAACATGTTGTACACACTTACATTAGAGCACCAACCACTCAACATCTTGTCTGTTAGGCATCTGTAAGGTAATGACATACCCAAATCTAACTTCCTGTAGTTCAGGACCTGAAGCAACGATATGCGTATTCTTGTTTGTGGAAATGTGAAATTAATGTAGGAGAATATAACACATTAGATCTGGTAAAGATTTTGGCCAATAGATGGCAGCAGTGTATGTCCAAAGTTTTAGACTGATCCAATGAACCATTGCATTTCTGTTCAAAATGTTGTATCAAGACTGCCCAAATGTGCCTAATTGGTTTATTAATAACTTTTCAAGTTCATAACTGTGCACTCTCCTCAAACAATAGCATGGTATTATTTCACAGTAATAGCTACTGTAAATTGGACAGTGCAGTTAGATAAACAAGAATTTAAGCTTTCTGCCCGTATCAGATATGTCTAAGTCCTCGGAAATGCTTTTGGTAATTACAACCTCACGCTAATCACATTAGCCTACGTTAGCTCAACCGTCCCGCGGGGGGACCCTGATCGCATAGAGGTTAATGTTAATAGCCCAAATAAATCTATTGAATAACAGATAGTCCAGAAAAATAAATCTAAAAGAAGTTTGTTTTGAAGTGTCTGTCCTAAATCTGAGAGATATAAGGAAGCTTTAAACATGTTGTTTTACCATGGAATTATCAGCATATATTTAACATGGAAATGTCTCATTCACTTCCATTCATTATTTAACATGGAAATGTCCCATTCACTTCCATTCATTATTTAACATGGAAATGTCCCATTCACTTCCATTCATTATTTAACATGGAAATGTCCCATTCACTTCAATTCATTATTTAACATGGAAATGTCCCATTCACTTCCATTCATATATTTAACATGGAAATGTCCCATTCACTTCCATTCATTATTTAACATGGAAATGTCCCATTCACATCCATTCATATATTTAACATGGAAATGTCCCATTCACTTCCATTCATTATTTAACATGGAAATGTCCCATTCACATCCATTCATATATTTAACATGGAAATGTCCCATTCACTTCCATTCATTATTTAACATGGAAATGTCCCATTCACATCCATTCATATATTTAACATGGAAATGTCCCATTCACATCCATTCATATATTTAACATGGAAATGTCCCATTCACATCCATTCATATATTTAACATGGAAATGTCCCATTCACTTCCATTCATTTTCCGTCTGGGTTACCATCAGACGAGTCCCATGACACCACCATTGGAGACCATCTTGTTCAAGAGAGTCACATCTTGTAGCCCAAACCATCCGGACGCTACAGACACTTTCGTTTTCATCTCCTGGTTTGACAAACAGCTCTGTAGCTTCTCCCACCGCAGATATCTCCAGCTTGAAACAGACCGATTTTTAATGGAGAATTTGTTATTATGCTAATTTGATTTCCAACGGGGGGGGGGGGGGGGGGGGGGCGCGGACATCGACTCTAGGTTAAAATAGAGCAGATTTACAATGCAGCAACAAACAGTACAAACCAACATGACCTACTCTTCATAACAGGCTGTGTGTCTGTTTAGTTGGAGATTTATTTTGCTTTCTAACAATGATAATTTAGTTGTATTCATAACATACCTGGTCGGCTGTTGTATCTAGTGACTGTTCCATCTTCTCAAGCTTTGTCAACAAGTGTTGTAATGCATAAGTCTAATTGCTTTGTTTGTGTAAATACAAAGAAAAGCCTTATTGAAGTGATAGTGGAATGTGGAACATGGAACATGGAACATGGAATTATAGAACCACAGAACAGGAAACATGGAACATGGAATTATGGAATTATAGAACCACAGAACAGGAAACATGGAACATGGAATTATGGAATTATAGAACCACAGAACAGGAAACATGGAACATGGAATTATGGAATTATAGAACCACAGAACAGGAAACATGGAACATGGAATTATGGAATTATAGAACCACAGAACAGGAAACATGGAACATGGAATTATGGAATTATAGAACCACAGAACAGGAAACATGGAACTCTGGAACCACGACACCGCAGAATATGAAACACAGAGCAATGGAACCACAAAGAGCATATAACTATGGAACCACACAGAACGTAGAACAAAGAACTATAAACTAATAGGTTGAAACAGCGCTAGTGAATCATAGTGCGGCTATGCTGACATGGATGAGACGGATCATCGGATATAGATGTGTTTATAGTAAGGCTCTCTCTGATCCAGCAATCCTGTTGCTGTTATAAGACAAGACCTACTTCACCACTCAATGAGAGAGACAGAGAGAGAGATAGAGAGAGAGACAGAGAGAGAAAGGGAGACAGAGAGAGAGAGAGGGACCGAGAGAGACAGAGACAGACAGAGAAAGAGAGAGAGAGAGAGAGACAGAGAGAGATAGATAAAGAGAGAGAGAGAGACAGAGAGAGAGAGACAGGGACCGAGGGAGAGAGAGAGAGAGGGACCGAGAGAGACAGCGAGAGAGAGAGAGAGAGAGAGACAGAGAGAGAGAGAGACAGGGAGAGAGAGAGAGACAGAGACAGACAGAGAGAGAGAGAGAGAGAGAGACAGAGAATGACCGTGGCTGAGAACAGAGACTGACCTTGTTGTACATTCTAAAAATGACACAATTTACGAGGCCCCTTCAAGTTCACACTAGTGTTTTACAGTGCTTTGTCCTCCAAGTTGTCATCTGACCTGCTCTGCTCCACCTGTTAGTTTTCCAAAGTTGCATTTAGTTCCATAGAATGCTCTGCAGTTCCATAGAGTTGCATTTAGTTCCATAGAATGCTCTGCAGTTCCATAGAGTTGCATTTAGTTCCTTATAATGCTCTGCAGTTCCATAGAGTTGCATTTAGTTCCATAGAATGCTCTGCAGTTCCATAGAGTTGCATTTAGTTCCATAGAATGCTCTGCAGTTCCATAGAGTTGCATTTAGTTCCTTATAATGCTCTGCAGTTCCATAGAGTTGCATTTAGTTCCATAGAATGCTCTGCAGTTCCATAGAGTTGCATTTAGTTCCATAGAATGCTCTGCAGTTCCATAGAGTTGCATTTAGTTCCATAGAATGCTCTGCAGTTCCATAGAGTTGCATTTAGTTCCATAGAATGCTCTGCAGTTCCATAGAGTTGCATTTAGTTCCATAGAATGCTCTGCAGTTCCATAGAGTTGCATTTAGTTCCATAAAATGCTCTGCAGTTCCATAGAGTTGCATTTAGTTCCATAGAATGCTCTGCCATTCCATAGAGTTGCATTTAGTTCCATAAAATGCTCTGCAGTTCCATAGAGTTGCATTTAGTTCCATAGAATGCTCTGCAGTTCCATAGAGTTGCATTTAGTTCCATAGAATGCTCTGCAGTTCCATAAGGTTGCATTTAGTTCCATAGAATGCTCTGCAGTTCCATAGAGTTGCATTTAGTTCCATAGAATGCTCTGCAGTTCCATAGAGTTGCATTTAGTTCCATAGAATGCTCTGCAGTTCCATAGAGTTGCATTTAGTTCCATAGAATGCTCTGCAGTCCCATAGAGTTGCATTTAGTTCCATAGAATGCTCTGCAGTTCCATAGAGTTGCATTTAGTTCCATAGAATGCTCTGCAGTTCCATAGAGTTGCATTTAGTTCCATAGAATGCTCTGCAGTTCCATAGAGTTGCATTTAGTTCCATAGAATGCTCTGCAGTTCCATGGAGTTGCATTTAGTTCCATAGAATGCTCTGCAGTTCCATAGAGTTGCATTTAGTTCCATAGAATGCTCTGCAGTTCCATAGAGTTGCATTTAGTTCCATAGAATGCTCTGCAGTTCCATAGAGTTGCATTTAGTTCCATAGAATGCTCTGCCATTCCATAGAGTTGCATTTAGTTCCATAGAATGCTCTGCAGTTCCATAGAGTTGCATTTAGTTCCATAGAATGCTCTGCAGTTCCATAGAGTTGCATTTAGTTCCATAGAATGCTCTGCAGTTCCATAGAGTTGCATTTAGTTCCATAGAATGCTCTGCAGTTCCATAGAGTTGCATAGAATGCTCTGCAGTTACATAGAGTTGCATAGAATGCTCTGCAGTTACATAGAGTTGCATAGAAGGCTCTAAGACTGCATAAGGCCCTTTCACTTCTCATTGTTCATAGCCCCAGGATAGGACTGACCCTGGGCTAGCTTATCCCATATTCATACAAGCCTGGGGCGGCAGGGTAGCCTAGTGGTTAGAACGTTGGGCCAGTAACCGAGAGGTTTCTAGAGATCAAATCCCTGAGCTGACAAGGTAAAAATCTGTCCTTCTGCCCCTGAACAAGGCAGTCAACCCACTGTTCATTGGCCATTATTGAAAATAAGAATTTGTTTTTAACTGACTTGCCTAGTTAAATAAAGGTAAAAAATACAATTTGTTAACCCTGGGCTAAGCTTTATCTCTGGGCTAATGATTCACACTTGCTGTATCCTAGTCTAGGGCTAATGGACAAACACAGCACGCGACCAATGTCACCTGAAGGGGCATTACATTTAAGTCAAAGCTCTAGCCATACCATTCAGGCCCTGCCCGAACTCGAAATCAGAAATACAGTAACTTCCTCCGTAAGCTAGCTGCTTGTGGCCCTGCTGGCCCTGCTCTGTGTGTGAGTAACCATAGCAACAGCTCAGTTTTGTGCTGATCCTTCCATGAGAGAGCAGCTGTTAGCTGACATTAGCTAGCTACTTTTCGTCAATCAAAACTCAGACAAAACTAATTTGAGATCATCTCTCCTGTTGACTCAGACAACGTTTTGATCTCTGGGGTAGCCTAAACAAGAGTGTCAGGTGTCACACGGGTATGTAAATTAAGTGAAAGTGCAGCTTTTGTTATTGGACAGTAAAACTTCTATGCGTTTTTGAAGGTTTTCATACTGGCTGTTTTGGCACCGTGTTTCTGGGGTTAACCCCCGAAAAGTAAGGCGCTGACCTTGCTCTGGAGCACGGCCAGCTAGCCCTGGGCTAAGGTCGGTGCTAGCCCAATTTAGAATGTGCAACTGTGAGTTCTCTACGAAGAGTTCCATGGAATGTTTTACAGTTCTACACAGCTCTTCAGAGTTCCATAGAATGTTTTACAGTTCTACACATTCCCTCAGAGTTCCATAGAATGTTTTACAGTTCTACACAGCTCTTCAGAGTTCCATAGAATGTTTTACAGTTCTACACAGCTCCTCAGAGTTCCATAGAATGTTTTACAGTTCTACACAGCTCCTCAGAGTTCCATAGAATGTTTTACAGGTCTACACAGCTCCTCAGAGTTCCATAGAATGTTTTACAGTTCTACACAGCTCCTCAGAGTACCATAGAATGTTTTACAGTTCTACACAGCTCCTCAGAGTTCCATCTAATGTTTTACAGGTCTACACAGCTCCTCAGAGTTCCATAGAATGTTTTACAGTTCTACACAGCTCATCAGAGTACCATAGAATGTTTTACAGTTCTACACAGCTTCTCAGAGTTCCATAGAATGTTTTACAGGTCTACACAGCTCCTCAGAGTTCCATAGAATGTTTTACAGTTCTACACAGCTCTTCAGAGTTCCATAGAATGTTTTACAGTTCTACACAGCTCTTCAGAGTTCCATAGAATGTTTTACAGTTCTACACAGCTCCTCAGAGTTCCATAGAATGTTTTACAGTTCTACACAGCTCCTCAGAGTTCCATAGAATGTTGTACAGTTCTACACAGCTCCTCACAGTTCCATATAATGTTTTACAGTTCTACACAGCTCTTCAGAGTTCCATAGAATGTTTTACAGTTCTACACATTCCCTCAGAGTTCCATAGAATGTTTTACAGTTCTACACAGCTCTTCAGAGTTCCATAGAATGTTTTACAGTTCTACACAGCTCTTCAGAGTTCCATAGAATGTTTTACAGTTCTACACAGCTCTTCAGAGTACCATATAATGTTTTACAGTTCTACACAGCTCCTCAGAGTTCCATAGAATGTTTTACAGTTCTACACAGCTCCTCAGAGTTCCATAGAATGTTTTACAGTTCTACACAGCTCCTCAGAGTTCCATAGAATGTTTTACAGTTCTACACAGCTCTTCAGAGTTCCATAGAATGTTTTACAGTTCTACACAGCTCTTCAGAGTTCCATAGAATGTTGTACAGTTCTACACAGCTCCTCAGAGTTCCATAGAATGTTTTACAGGTCTACACAGCTCCTCAGAGTTCCATAGAATGTTTTACAGTTCTACACAGCTCCTCAGAGTTCCATAGAATGTTTTACAGTTCTACACAGCTCCTCAGAGTTCCATAGAATGTTTTACAGTTCTACACAGCTCCTCAAGGTTCCATAGAATGTTTTACAGTTCTACACAGCTCTTCAGAGTTCCATAGAATGTTTTACAGTTCTACACAGCTCCTCAGAGTTCCATAGAATGTTTTACAGTTCTACACATTCCCTCAGAGACAAGACACAATGCAGCCATGCAGCTATTGGGTCACGCATCTAACTAAACATCTGCATTGTCTTTAAAGGTCAGCTGCATTTTATGGTGGTCGAAATGGATCACAACTCGTAACAAAACAGCCCCATGTATTACAGCGCGAAGGGACAGAAACTCAACATGATATGGACTTGTTTAACTGAGTTGAATAGGTTTGTTACCTACATATAACTCTTTAGCTTGAAAACTAGTGCCGTCCATTTGGTAGCTTTTCTGGGTTGGGCAGCTGGCTAAGGTCAAATCAAATCGTATTTGTCACATACACATGGTTAGCAGATGTTAATGCGAGTGCAGCGAAATGCTTGTGGGAACGCGAAGCGAGGCGGCCATCTCTGTCTGTGCCGGAAGATGTGTCAAAAGGGCGGTGTGTTTATGAGTCAGAGGACGAAAGATCAAGAACTGATAAAGTCCTTCTCTTATAAAGTCCTTCTCTTATAAAGTCCTCTTATAAAGTCCTTCTCTTATAAAGTCCGTCTCTTATAAAGTCCTCCTCTTATAAAGTCCTCTTATAAAGTCCGTCTCTTATAAAGTCCGTCTCTTATAAAGTCCGTCTCTTATAAAGTCCTTCTCCTATAAAGTCCGTCTCTTATAAAGTCCTCTTATAAAGTCCGTCTCTTATAAAGTCCTTCTCTTATAAAGTCCTTCTCCTATAAAGTCTGTCTCTTATAAAGTCCTCTTATAAAGTCCTTCTCTTATAAAGTCCGTCTCTTATAAAGTCCTCCTCTTATAAAGTCCTCTTATAAAGTCCTTCTCTTATAAAGTCCTCCTCTTATAAAGTCCTCTTATAAAGTCCGTCTCTTATAAAGTCTGTCTCTTATAAAGTCTTTCGGGCTTTGTCTCCGGTTCTAAAATACAGAGGAGACTATTTTCTGAGCACCAACCAATCAGGTCACGTTATCTTCCTTTAGTTCAGCCAATCGTGAACAAGCTATCTGGGTCAGCCTATTCAACCCGTGTGTGTGTGTGTGTGTGTGTGTGTGTGTGTGTGTGTGTGTGTGTGTGTGTGTGTGTCTGTGTGTGTGTGTGTGTGTGTCTGTGTGTGTGTGTGTGTGTGTGTGTGTGTGTGTGTGTGTGTGTGTGTGTGTGTGTGTGTGTGTGTGTTCCCATTCTATGTTGAACATACTCTTCGGTTAGAAACAAGTTCCCCCCCTTTAGGGCGTTCAAATCCAGGATCAGTTCACCTGCCCTTACAAATGATATATATTTTTGTTGATTGTGTGTTTGTGTGGGTGTGCATACAGGCGTGTGTCTCTGTCTATGCGACTGCATGACTCCAACTAAACATCAACATTGTAGTTGTAGTGCATTTTGGATGGATACTATGGTAATGAAAGGGTTTGGAGGGATAATGGGAGAGGTCACAGTTTTGAGTGGTCCTAAAATAGAAGGTGTTTGCCTTGCTGAGCAGAGGGCAGTTGAAATGTTCCACATGGTGTCGAAAACCGCCTCAGCAGACAGAGAAACCGACACCAAATCACACTGACCACACCCACTGTAGCTGGGCAGAGAACCCAACACCAAATCACACTGACCACACCCACTGTAGCTGGGCAGAGAACCCTACACCAAAACACACTGACCACACCCACTGTAGCTGGGCAGAGAACCCTACACCAAAACACACTGACCACACCCACTGTAGCTGGGCAGAGAAACCAATACCAAATCACACTGATCACACCCACTGTAGCTGGGCAGAGAAACCGACACCAAAACACACTGATCACACCCACTGTAGCTGGGCAGAGAAACCGACACCAAAACACACTGACCACACCCACTGTAGCTGGGCAGAGAAACCGATACCAAATCACACTGATCACACCCACTGTAGCTGGGCAGAGAAACCGATACCAAATCACACTGACCCCACCCACTGTAGCTGGGCAGAGAAACCGATACCAAATCACACTGACCACACCCACTGTAGCTGGGCAGAGAAACCGATACCAAATCACACTGACCACACCCACTGTAGCTGGGCAGAGAAACCGACACCAAATCACACTGACCACACCCACTGTAGGGTAGCCTAGTGGTTAGAGCGTTGGACTAGTAACCAAAAGGTTGCAAGATCAAACCCCCGAGCTGACAAGGTACAAATCTGTCGTTCTGCCCCTGAACAGGCAGTTAACCCACTGTTCCTAGGCCGTCATTGAAAATAAGAATTTGTTCTTAACTGATTTGCCTAGTTAAATAAAGGTTAAATAAAAATAAATAACTACACCAACCACTACATATACTCCTATACCAACCCCTAAACCACACTTCATACCAACCTCTAAAACAACCCCTACATATACCCCTACACCAACCTCTGTACCAACCAAATTTAGAGCAGATTCCTGTGTGGTTGTCTGAGAGGTGTCATAGTCTTCCCACATCATATACACAGTGGGCCGTCTAGGGGTCTTACAGACAGTGGTGTGGGACATTATATACACAGTGGGCCGTCTAGGGGTCTTACAGACAGTGGTGTGGGACATCATATACACAGTGGGCCGTCTAGGGGTCTTACAGACAGTGGTGTGGGACATCATATACACAGTGGGCCGTCTAGGGGTCTTACAGACAGTGGTGTGGGACATCATATACACAGTGGGCCGTCTAGGGGTCTTTACACAGACAGTGGTGTGAGACATCATATACATAGTGGGCCGTCTAGGGGTCTTTACACAGACAGTGGTGTGGGACATCGTATACACAGTGGGCCGTCTAGGGGTCTTTACACAGACAGTGGTGTTGGACAGGAGTTAACGGACCATACGTTTTCATAAAACCTAATTGGACTCGGTGCTAACCGGCCCCAAGAGGCCTATAAGCGGCTCCCATAACATGTCACACAGACAGGCGGACTAATTATGAAACACAACCCTGAAAAGTGACGATTGACAGATCAGAGTGTGTGTGTAGAAAGGAGAGGGTTAGAGGGTGGTGAGAAGGAGAGAGAGACAAGAGACGTGAGAGACATTGGTGACGGGAGAGAGAGGCAGAGAGAGGCAGAGGAGAGAGGAGAAGAGAGAGAGGCAGAGAGAGAGGCAGAGAGAGATGGTAGAGAGAGGCAGAGAGAGAGAGAGGCAGGGAGAGAGGAAGAGAGGCAGAGGAGAGAGAGAGGAAGAGAGAGGCAGAGGGAGATGGTAGAGAGAGGCAGAGAGGAGAGACAGATAGAGAGAGAGGTGAGTGTGGTCAACACTCACCCCTACCCTGCTGGGTATCGATTAACAAGTCTGGCCGTCATGTGTTGCCAATCCCTCAGCATGGATTGCAGATAACCCTGTGCTAATCTGATCTATCATTCCAAAAGGACTTCCAAACCATGCAGTTACTGTCCTGATCACAACTACAGTGGGGCAAAAAAGTATTTAGTCAGCCACCAATTGTGCAAGTTCTCCCACTTAAAAAGATGAGAGAGGCCTGTCATTTTCATCATAGGTACACTTCAACTATGACAGACAAAATTAGGAGAAAAAATCCAGAAAATCACATTGTAGGATTTTTAATGAATTTATTTGCAAATAAGTATATACAGTAGAGAGGCTATATACATTAGAGAGGTAATATACAGTAGAGAGGCTATATATATTAGAGAGGTTATATACAGTAGAGAGGCTATATACAGTAGAGGCTATATACAGTAGAGAGGCTATATACAGTGCCTTGCGAAAGTATTCGGCCCCCTTGAACTTTGTGACCTTTTGCCACATTTCAGGCTTCAAACATAAAGATATAAAACTGTATTTTTTTGTGAAGAATCAACAACAAGTGGGACACAATCATGAAGTGGAACGACATTTATTGGATAGTTCAAACTTTTTTAACAAATCAAAAACTGAAAAATTGGGCGTGCAAAATTATTCAGCCCCCTTAAGTTAATACTTTGTAGCGCCACCTTTTGCTGCGATTACAGCTGTAAGTCGCTTGGGGTATGTCTCTATCAGTTTTGCACATCGAGAGACTGACATTTTTTCCCATTCCTCCTTGCAAAACAGCTCGAGCTCAGTGAGGTTGGATGGAGAGCATTTGTGAACAGCAGTTTTCAGTTCTTTCCACAGATTCTCGATTGGATTCAGGTCTGGACTTTGACTTGGCCATTCTAACACCTGGATATGTTTATTTTTGAACCATTCCATTGTAGATTTTGCTTTATGTTTTGGATCATTGTCTTGTTGGAAGACAAATCTCCGTCCCAGTCTCAGGTCTTTTGCAGACTCCATCAGGTTTTCTTCCAGAATGGTCCTGTATTTGGCTCCATCCCTCTTCCCATCAATTTTAACCATCTTCCCTGTCCCTGCTGAAGAAAAGCAGGCCCAAACCATGATGCTGCCACCACCATGTTTGACAGTGGGGATGGTGTGTTCAGCTGTGTTGCTTTTACGCCAAACATAACATTTTGCATTGTTGCCAAAAAGTTCAATTTTGATTTCATCTGACCAGAGCACCTTCTTCCACATGTTTGGTGTGTCTCCCAGGTGGCTTGTGGCAAACTTTAAACAACACTTTTTATGGATATCTTTAAGAAATGGCTTTCTTCTTGCCACTCTTCCATAAAGGCCAGATTTGTGCAATATACGACTGATTGTTGTCCTGTGAACAGAGTCTCCCACCTCAGCTGTAGATCTCTGCAGTTCATCCAGAGTGATCATGGGCCTCTTGGCTGCATCTCTGATCAGTCTTCTCCTTGTATGAGCTGAAAGTTTAGAGGGACGGCCAGGCCTTGGTAGATTTGCAGTGGTCTGATACTCCTTCCATTTCAATATTATCGCGTGCACAGTGCTCCTTGGGATGTTTAAATCTTGGGAAATCTTTTTGTATCCAAATCCGGCTTTAAACTTCTTCACAACAGTATCTCGGACCTGCCTGGTGTGTTCCTTGTTCTTCATGATGCTCTCTGCGCTTTTAACGGACCTCTGAGACTATCACAGTGCAGGTGCATTTGAGACTTGATTACACACAGGTGGATTGTATTTATCATCATTAGTCATTTAGGTCAACATTGGATCATTCAGAGATCCTCACTGAACTTCTGGAGAGAGTTTGCTGCACTGAAAGTAAAGGGGCTGAAAAATTTTGCACGCCCAATTTTTCAGTTTTTGATTTGTTAAAAAAGTTTGAAATATCCCATAAATGTCGTTCCACTTCATGATTGTGTCCCACTTGTGGTTGATTCTTCACAAAAAAATACAGTTTTATATCTTTATGTTTGAAGCCAGAAATGTGGCAAAAGGTCGCAAATTTCAAGGGGGCCGAATACTTTCGCAAGGCACTGTACATTAGAGAGGCTATATATAGTAGAGAGGTTATATACAGTAGAGAGGTTATATAGAGACACTGGTTAGTCAGGCTGATTGAGGTAGTATGTACATGTAGATATGGTTAAAGTGACTATGCATATATGATAAACAGAGAGTAGCAGCAGCGTAAAAGAGATGTTGGGGAGGGTGGGGTGGGAGGCACACAATGCAAATAGTCTGGGTAACCATTGGTTACCTGTTCAGGAGTCTTATGGCTTGGGGGTGAAAACTGTTGAGAAGCCTTTTTGTCCTAGACTTGGCACTCCGGTACCACTTGACATGCGGTAGTAGAGAGATCAGTCTATGACTGGGGTGGCTGGGGTCTTTGACAACTTTTAGGGCCTTCCTCTGACACCGCCTGGTATATAGGTCCTGGATGGCAGGCAGCTTTGCCCCAGTGATGTACTGGGCCGTACACACTACCCTCTGTAGCACCTTACGGTCAGAGGCAGAGCAGTTGCCGTACCAGGCAGTGATGCAACTAGTCAGGATGCTCTTGATGGTTCAGATGTAGAACCTTTTGAGGATCTGGGGACCCATTGCAAATCTTTTCAGTCTGCTGAGGGGGAATAGGTGTTGTCATGCCCTCTTCACCACTGTCTTGGTGTTTTTGGACCATGTTAGTTTGTTGGTGATGTGGACACCAAGGAACTTGAAGGTCTCAACCTTCTCCACTACAGCCCCGTCGATGAGAATGGGGACGTGATCGGTGCTCCTTTTCCTGTAGTCCACAATCATCTCCTTAGTCTTGGTTACGTTGAGGGATAGGTTGTTATTCTGGCACCACCCGGCCAGGTCTCTGACCTCCTCCCTATAGGCTGTCTCGTCATTGTTGGTGACACTGTTGCGTCGTTTGCAAACTTAATGATGGTGTTGGAGTCGTGCCTGGCCGTGCAGTCATGAGTGAACAGGGAGTACAGGAGGGGACTGAGCAAGCACCCCTGGGGGGCCCCATGTTGAGGATCAGCGTGACAGATCAGCTACCTACCCTCACCACCTGGGGGCAGCCCGTCAGGAAGTCCAGGATCCAGGTGCAGAGGGAGGTGTTTAGTCCCAGGGTCCTTAGCTTAGTGATGAGCTTTGAGGGAACTAGGATGTTGAACGCTGAGCTGTAGTCAATGAACAGCATTCTCACATAGGTGTTCCTTTTGTCCAGGTGGGAAAGGGCAGTGTGGAGTGGAATCTGTTTGGGCGGTATGCAAATTGGAGTGGGTCTAGGGTGTCTGGGAGGATGCTGTTGATGTGAGCCATGACCAGCCTTTCAAAGCACTTCATGGCTACAATAGGACCCTTTAAACAGTGTGAAACTGAAGGTTTACTACCAAAGACAGACAGCCCTGATTCCAATCATGGAAAATATTGGCAATTGAAAACCTTGTCGTGGTCATTAGATTTACAGCTTTCAAAAATGTACCGGAACAGCTTGTCCAGTATAGTTTTACAGTACGTACCAGAACAGCTTACAACTCAGCATGTCTACCTACCACTTAGCTCTATAGGTTACAACTCAGCATGTCTACCTACCACTCAGCTCTATAGGTTACAACTCAGCATGTCTACCTACCACTCAGCTCTATAGGTTACAACTCAGCATGTCTACCTACCAGTCAGCTCTATAGGTTACAACTCAGCATGTCTACCTACCAGTCAGCTCTATAGGTTACAACTCAGCATGTCTACCTACCAGTCAGCTCTATAGGTTACAACTCAGCATGTCTACCTACCAGTCAGCTCTATAGGTTACAACTCAGCATGTCTACCTACCAGTCAGCTCTATAGGTTACAACTCAGCATGTCTACCTACCAGTCAGCTCTATAGGTTACAACTCAGCATGTCTACCTACCAGTCAGCTCTATAGGTTACAACTCAGCATGTCTACATACCAGTCAGCTCTATAGGTTACAACTCAGCATGTCTACCTACCAGTCAGCTCTATAGGTTACAACTCAGCATGTCTACCTACCAGTCAGCTCTATAGGTTACAACTCAGCATGTCTACCTACCAGTCAGCTCTATAGGTTACAACTCAGCATGTCTACCGACCAGTCAGCTCTATAAGTTACAACTCAGCATGTCTATATACCAGTCAGTTCTATAGGTTACAACTCAGCACGTCTACCTACCAGTCAGCTCTATAGGTTACAACTCAGCTCTATAGGTTACAACTCAGCATGTCTACATACCAGTCAGCTCTATAGGTTACAACTCAGCATGTCTACCTACCAGTCAGCTCTATAGGTTACAACTCAGCTCTATAGGTTACAACTCAGCATGTCTACATACCAGTCAGCTCTATAGGTTACAACTCAGCATGTCTACCTACCAGTCAGCTCTATAGGTTACAGCTCAGCATGTCTACCTACCAGTCAGCTCTATAGGTTACAACTCAGCATGTCTACCTACCAGTCAGCTCTATAGGTTACAACTCAGCATGTCTACCTACCAGTCAGCTCTATAGGTTACAACTCAGCATGTCTATATACCAGTCAGTTCTATAGGTTACAACTCAGCATGTCTACCTACCAGTCAGCTCTATAGGTTACAACTCAGCATGTCTACCTACCAGTCAGCTCTATAGGTTACAACTCAGCATGTCTACCTACCAGTCAGCTCTATAGGTTACAACTCAGCATGTCTACATACCAGTCAGCTCTATAGGTTACAACTCAGCTCTATAGGTTACAACTCAGCATGTCTACCTACCAGTCAGCTCTATAGGTCACAACTCAGCATGTCTATATACCAGTCAGCTCTATAGGTTACAACTCAGCATGTCTACCTACCAGTCAGCTCTATAGGTTACAACTCAGCATGTCTACCTACCAGTCAGCTCTATAGGTCACAACTCAGCTCTATAGGTTACAATTCAGCATGTCTACCTACCAGTCAGCTCTATAAGTTACAACTCAGCATGTCTACCTACCAGTCAGCTCTATAGGTTACAACTCAGCATGTCTACCTACCAGTCAGCTCTATAGGTTACAACTCAGCATGTCTACCTACCAGTCAGCTCTATAGGTTACAACTCAGCATGTCTACCTACCAGTCAGCTCTATAGGTTACAACTAAGCATGTCTACCTACCAGTCAGCTCTATAGGTTACAACTCAGCATGTCTACCTACCAGTCAGCTCTATAGGTTACAACTCAGCATGTCTACCTACCAGTCAGCTCTATAGGTTACAACTCAGCATGTCTACCTACCAGTCAGCTCTATAGGTTACAACTCAGGTCTATAGGTTACAACTCAGCATGTCTACATACCAGTCAGCTCTATAGGTTACAACTCAGCATGTCTACATACCAGTCAGCTCTATAGGTTACAACTCAGCATGTCTACCTACCAGTCAGCTCTATAGGTTACAACTCAGGTCTATAGGTTACAACTCAGCATGTCTACCTACCAGTCAGCTCTATAGGTTACAACTCAGCATGTCTACATACCAGTCAGCTCTATAGGTTACAACTCAGCATGTCTACCTACCAGTCAGCTCTATAGGTTACAACTCAGCATGTCTACCTACCAGTCAGCTCCATAGGTTACAACTCAGCATGTCTACATACCAGTCAGCTCTATATGTTACAACTCAGCATGTCTATATACCAGTCAGCTCTATAGGTTACAACTCAGCTCTATAGGTTACAACTCAGCATGTCTACATACCAGTCAGCTCTATAGGTTACAACTCAGCTCTATAGGTTACAACTCAGCATGTCTACCTACCAGTCAGCTCTATAGGTTACAACTCAGCATGTCTACCTACCAGTCAGCTCTATAGGTTACAACTCAGCATGTCTACCTACCAGTCAGCTCTATAGGTTACAACTCAGCATGTCTACCTACCAGTCAGCTCTATAGGTTACAACTCAGCATGTCTACCTACCAGTCAGCTCTATAGGTTACAACTCAGCATGTCTACCTACCAGTCAGCTCTATAGGTTACAACTCAGCATGTCTACCTACCAGTCAGCTCTATAGGTTACAACTCAGCATGTCTACCTACCAGTCAGCTCTATAGGTTACAACTCAGCATGTCTACATACCAGTCAGCTCTATAGGTTACAACTCAGCATGTCTACCTACCAGTCAGCTCTATAGGTTACAACTCAGCATGTCTACCTACCAGTCAGCTCTATAGGTTACAACTCAGCATGTCTACCTACCAGTCAGCTCTATAGGTTACAACTCAGCATGTCTACCGACCAGTCAGCTCTATAAGTTACAACTCAGCATGTCTATATACCAGTCAGTTCTATAGGTTACAACTCAGCACGTCTACCTACCAGTCAGCTCTATAGGTTACAACTCAGCTCTATAGGTTACAACTCAGCATGTCTACATACCAGTCAGCTCTATAGGTTACAACTCAGCATGTCTACCTACCAGTCAGCTCTATAGGTTACAACTCAGCTCTATAGGTTACAACTCAGCATGTCTACATACCAGTCAGCTCTATAGGTTACAACTCAGCATGTCTACCTACCAGTCAGCTCTATAGGTTACAGCTCAGCATGTCTACCTACCAGTCAGCTCTATAGGTTACAACTCAGCATGTCTACCTACCAGTCAGCTCTATAGGTTACAACTCAGCATGTCTACCTACCAGTCAGCTCTATAGGTTACAACTCAGCATGTCTATATACCAGTCAGTTCTATAGGTTACAACTCAGCATGTCTACCTACCAGTCAGCTCTATAGGTTACAACTCAGCATGTCTACCTACCAGTCAGCTCTATAGGTTACAACTCAGCATGTCTACCTACCAGTCAGCTCTATAGGTTACAACTCAGCATGTCTACATACCAGTCAGCTCTATAGGTTACAACTCAGCTCTATAGGTTACAACTCAGCATGTCTACCTACCAGTCAGCTCTATAGGTCACAACTCAGCATGTCTATATACCAGTCAGCTCTATAGGTTACAACTCAGCATGTCTACCTACCAGTCAGCTCTATAGGTTACAACTCAGCATGTCTACCTACCAGTCAGCTCTATAGGTCACAACTCAGCTCTATAGGTTACAATTCAGCATGTCTACCTACCAGTCAGCTCTATAAGTTACAACTCAGCATGTCTACCTACCAGTCAGCTCTATAGGTTACAACTCAGCATGTCTATATACCAGTCAGCTCTATAGGTTACAACTCAGCATGTCTACCTACCAGTCAGCTCTATAGGTTACAACTCAGCATGTCTACCTACCAGTCAGCTCTATAGGTTACAACTAAGCATGTCTACCTACCAGTCAGCTCTATAGGTTACAACTCAGCATGTCTACCTACCAGTCAGCTCTATAGGTTACAACTCAGCATGTCTACCTACCAGTCAGCTCTATAGGTTACAACTCAGCATGTCTACCTACCAGTCAGCTCTATAGGTTACAACTCAGGTCTATAGGTTACAACTCAGCATGTCTACATACCAGTCAGCTCTATAGGTTACAACTCAGCATGTCTACATACCAGTCAGCTCTATAGGTTACAACTCAGCATGTCTACCTACCAGTCAGCTCTATAGGTTACAACTCAGGTCTATAGGTTACAACTCAGCATGTCTACCTACCAGTCAGCTCTATAGGTTACAACTCAGCATGTCTACATACCAGTCAGCTCTATAGGTTACAACTCAGCATGTCTACCTACCAGTCAGCTCTATAGGTTACAACTCAGCATGTCTACCTACCAGTCAGCTCCATAGGTTACAACTCAGCATGTCTACATACCAGTCAGCTCTATATGTTACAACTCAGCATGTCTATATACCAGTCAGCTCTATAGGTTACAACTCAGCTCTATAGGTTACAACTCAGCATGTCTACATACCAGTCAGCTCTATAGGTTACAATTCAGCTCTATAGGTTACAACTCAGCATGTCTACATACCAGTCAGCTCTATAGGTTACAACTCAGCATGTCTACCTACCAGTCAGCTCTATAGGTTACAACTCAGGTCTATAGGTTACAACTCAGCATGTCTACCTACCAGTCAGCTCTATAGGTTACAACTCAGCATGTCTACATACCACTCAGCTCTATAGGTTACAACTCAGCATGTCTACCTACCAATCAGCTCTATAGGTTACAACTCAGCTCTATAGGTTACAACTCAGCATTGTCTACCTACCAGTCAGCTCTATAGGTTACAACTCAGCATGTCTACCTACCAGTCAGCTCTATAGGTTACAACTCAGCATGTCTACATACCAGTCAGCTCTATAGGTTACAGTGTTCCCTGATGGTTAATTTATCGTTTAGGTTATGTTTTCGGCACGATAGTTAAGAACTCTGGGACTCAAAGGAGCCGAAGTCGTAACCCGACTCCCATGTCATGTGACGAGGGAACTGTCAATCAAACAGGGAAATGCCACTCACTCAGTCTGTGGTGCATTCCAACATAGAGAGAGCTCAAAGTAGAAGTTCTCTAATCACAGGTGTTTGTGTGTGTGTGTGTGTGTGTGTGTGTGTGTGTGTGTGTGTGTGTGTGTGTGTGTGTGTGTGTGTGTGTGAATGAGTTCATTGGTATGAGACATAGAGCCTGTGAAAGTCTGACATGGGACAGAGATGACAGCCCAAAATAAATAAAACCCCCACAGGACACCCCCCCCCTCCCCCCACACCCCACCCCACCCCACCCCAGTCCAGCTGTCCCAGGGTTGTCTAGTGTAAAGCCTCTGTGGCACGGAGTTAGCCTGCCACTCGTCCCCTGGAGAATAATTTAATCAAAATACTGATTTATATCTGAGAACAATATCTGATAGAGGGATACTATCTAACTCTCTGTGTCCCATTAGAGTTACAAAAACTGAGGCTGTGTTCCAACACACACAGGGAGTCTGACAACACAGCTGATAGGACGGCTCTCCAACCTCCTATTATAAAACCCAAGGCAATGTTTCAATTGGCACACTATCGTATCGTATTACTGCCACTGCTGAGCCCAAATCACTGCTTCATCCTAATGAAATAGTATCTAGGAGTCATTATAAATCACTGCTTCATCCTAATGAAATAGTATCTAGGAGTCATTATAAATCACTGATTCATCCTAATGAAATAGTATCTAGGAGTCATTATAAATCACTGATTCATCCTAATGAAATAGTATCTAGGAATCATTATAAATCAAGACTCCTATGTTCGTAGTGTTATATCGTACTGTTTACTGCCTTATAATTAGCTGTGTGCCTGTTTGGATATTGAATAACATAACTGATTAATAAGAAACCACAGGGGCCTAAAATCTAATATTTAATTGGTCATCTAAGTGTTCTGAACCTTTCATCTGTGATCCTGATTGGCTAATGAACGATCTCTGCTCTATGTGGTCTAGCAACAACCAAGCAGGACAACGGGGTCAGGTGGCGTGTGGTGGAGCGCTGTGGCAATTCAAAACGCAACACACACACACCCACACAGACACACACACAGGCCCACCCCAGGCGAGGATGGAACATGCAGTACAGTACTGTAGGTGCAACAGAATGGAGCGAGCCGTCCTCTCCCTCAGCCACTCTGGACAGTGCCAATCAATGCCAGTCAGGCAGACTGAAGACCATAGCTGTGTTCAAGCACTCATACTAACAGCACTATTTGTGTCGGCTGTGTTATGTCTCAGTGCCGCATGGTTACCTCAGACCTTCTCCTTCAATGATGCCCCAAGGCCCATCGTGATGAATGAATCCTGCTATTTACCTGTTTGGGCAGGTGTGTTTTCCTTCTACCAGGATACGTGTCAGTAGGGGAACAGCCATTGCATTCTGATTCCCTTCTATCAACCCTCAGGATACGTGTCAGTAGGGGAACAGCCATAGCATTCTGACTTCCTTCTATCAACCCCCAGGATACGTGTCAGTAGGGGAACAGCCATAGCATTCTGACTTCCTTCTATCAACCCCCAGGATACGTGTCAGTAGGGGAACAGCCATAGCATTCTGTCATTTCCTTGTGATGGGGTAGTTGGACTGTGTCCCTGTCGTTTCCCTGTGATGGAGGGGTAGTGGGACTGTGTGCCTGTCGTTTCCCTGTGATGGGGTAGTGGGACTGTGTCCCTGTCGTTTCCCTGTGATGGGGTAGTGGGACTGTGTGCCTGTCGTTTCCCTGTGATGGGGTAGTGGGACTGTGTGCCTGTCGTTTCCCTGTGATGGAGGGGTAGTGGGACGGTGTCCCTGTCGTTTCCCTGTGATGGGGTAGTTGGACTGTGTTCCTGTCATTTCCCTGTGATGGAGGGGTAGTGGGACGGTGTGTCTGTCGTTTCCCTGTGATGGGGTAGTTGGACTGTGTTCCTGTCATTTCCCTGTGATGGAGGGGTAGTGGGACTGTGTCCCTGTCGTTTCCCTGTGATGGGGTAGTGGGACTGTGTGCCTGTCGTTTCCCTGTGATGGAGGGGTAGTGGGACTGTGTGCCTGTCGTTTCCCTGTGATGGGGTAGTGGGACTGTGTGCCTGTCGTTTCCCTGTGATGGGGTAGTGGGACTGTGTGCCTGTCGTTTCCCTGTGATGGAGGGGTAGTGGGACTGTGTGGGTGTCGTTTCCCTGTGATGGGGTAGTGGGACTGTGTCCCTGTTGTTTCCCTGTGATGGGGTAGTGGGACTGTGTGGGTGTCGTTTCCCTGTGATGGAGAAGTGGGACTGTGTGCCTGTCATTTCCCTGTGATGGGGTAGTGGGACTGTGTCCCTGTGATGGAGGGGTAGTGGGACTGTGTGCCTGTGATGGACTAGTGGGACTGTGTGCCTGTTGTTTCCCTGTGATGGGGTAGTGGGACTGTGTCCCTGTGATGGACTAGTGGGACTGTGTCCCTGTCGTTTCCCTGTGATGGAGGGGTAGTGGGACGGTGTGTCTGTCATTTCCCTGTGATGGGGTAGTTGGACTGTGTCCCTGTGATGGACTAGTGGGACTGTGTCCCTGTCGTTTCCCTGTGATGGAGGGGTAGTGGGACGGTGTGTCTGTCGTTTCCCTGTGATGGGGTAGTTGGACTGTGTTCCTGTCATTTCCCTGTGATGGAGGGGTAGTGGGACTGTGTGCCTGTCGTTTCCCTGTGATGGGGTAGTTGGACTGTGTTCCTGTCGTTTCCCTGTGATGGGGTAGTTGGACTGTGTCCCTGTCGTGTCCCTGTGATGGACTAGTGGGACTGTGTGCCTGTTGTTTCCCTGTGATGGGGTAGTTGGACTGTGTTCCTGTCGTTTCCCTGTGATGGGGTAGTTGGACTGTGTCCCTGTCGTGTCCCTGTGATGGGGTAGTGGGACTGTGTGCCTGTTGTTTCCCTGTGATGGAGGGGTAGTGGGACTGTGTCCCTGTGATGGGGTAGTGGGACTGTGTGCCTGTTGTTTCCCTGTGATGGAGGGGTAGTGGGACGGTGTGCCTGTTGTTTCCCTGTGATGGAGGGGTAGTGGGACTGTGTCCCTGTGATGGGGTAGTGGGACTGTGTTCCTGTGATGGGGTAGTGGGACTGTGTGCCTGTGATGGACTAGTGGGACTGTGTGCCTGTCATTTCCCTGTGATGGGGTAGTGGGACTGTGTGCCTGTCATTTCCCTGTGATGGGGTAGTGGGACTGTGTCCCTGTGATGGGGTAGTGGGACTGTGTGCCTGTCGTTTCCCTGTGATGGACTAGTGGGACTGTGTCCCTGTCGTTTCCCTGTGATGGAGGGGTAGTGGGACTGTGTCCCTGTCGTTTCCCTGTGATGGACTAGTGGGACTGTGTGCCTGTCGTTTCCCTGTGATGGAGGGGTAGTGGGACTGTGTGCCTGTCGTTTCCCTGTGATGGAGGGGTAGTGGGACTGTGTCCCTGTCGTTTCCCTGTGATGGACTAGTGGGACTGTGTGCCTGTCGTTTCCCTGTGATGGAGGGGTAGTGGGACTGTGTCCCTGTCGTTTCCCTGTGATGGAGGGGTAGTGGGACTGTGTGCCTGTCGTTTCCCTGTGATGGACTAGTGGGACTGTGTGCCTGTTGTTTCCCTGTGATGGACTAGTGGGACTGTGTGCCTGTCGTTTCCCTGTGATGGAGGGGTAGTGGGACTGTGTGCCTGTCGTTTCCCTGTGATGGAGTAGTGGGACTGTGTGCCTGTCGTTTCCCTGTGATGGAGTAGTGGGACTGTGTGCCTGTCGTTTCCCTGTGATGGAGTAGTGGGACTGTGTGCCTGTCGTTTCCCTGTGATGGGGTAGTGGGACTGTGTCCCTGTCGTTTCCATGTGATGGGGTAGTGGGACTGTGTGCCTGTCGTTTCCCTGTGATGGGGTAGTGGGACTGTGTGCCTGTCATTTCCCTGTGATGGAGGGGTAGTGGGACTGTGTGCCTGTCGTTTCCCTGTGATGGACTAGTGGGACTGTGTCCCTGTCGTTTCCCTGTGATGGAGGGGTAGTGGGACTGTGTGCCTGTCGTTTCCCTGTGATGGACTAGTGGGACTGTGTCCCTGTCGTTTCCCTGTGATGGAGGGGTAGTGGGACTGTGTGCCTGTCGTTTCCCTGTGATGGACTAGTGGGACTGTGTGCCTGTCATTTCCCTGTGATGGACTAGTGGGACTGTGTGCCTGTCGTTTCCCTGTGATGGGGTAGTGGGACTGTGTGCCTGTCGTTTCCCTGTGATGGGGTAGTGGGACTGTGTGCCTGTCGTTTCCCTGTGATGGGGTAGTGGGACTGTGTGCCTGTCGTTTCCCTGTGATGGAGGGGTAGTGGGACGGTGTCCCTGTCGTTTCCCTGTGATGGGGTAGTTGGACTGTGTTCCTGTCATTTCCCTGTGATGGAGGGGTAGTGGGACGGTGTGTCTGTCGTTTCCCTGTGATGGGGTAGTTGGACTGTGTCCCTGTCGTTTCCCTGTGATGGGGTAGTGGGACGGTGTGCCTGTCGTTTCCCTGTGATGGAGGGGTAGTGGGACTGTGTCCCTGTCGTTTCCCTGTGATGGGGTAGTGGGACTGTGTGCCTGTCGTTTCCCTGTGATGGAGGGGTAGTGGGAATGTGTCCCTGTTGTGTCCCTGTGATGGGGTAGTGGGACTGTGTGCCTGTCGTTTCCCTGTGATGGGGTAGTGGGACTGTGTCCCTGTCGTTTCCCTGTGATGGAGGGGTAGTGGGACTGTGTCCCTGTCGTTTCCCTGTGATGGAGGGGTAGTGGGACTGTGTGCCTGTCGTTTCCCTGTGATGGGGTAGTGGGACTGTGTGCCTGTCGTTTCCCTGTGATGGAGTAGTGGGACTGTGTGCCTGTCGTTTCCCTGTGATGGGGTAGTGGGACTGTGTCCCTGTCGTTTCCCTGTGATGGAGGGGTAGTGGGACGGTGTCCCTGTCGTTTCCCTGTGATGGGGTAGTTGGACTGTGTCCCTGTCGTTTCCCTGTGATGGAGGGGTAGTGGGACTGTGTGTCTGTCGTTTCCCTGTGATGGGGTAGTGGGACTGTGTCCCTGTCGTTTCCCTGTGATGGGGTAGTGGGACTGTGTGCCTGTCGTTTCCCTGTGATGGGGTAGTGGGACTGTGTCCCTGTCGTTTCCCTGTGATGGGGTAGTGGGACTGTGTCCCTGTCGTTTCCCTGTGATGGGGTAGTGGGACTGTGTGCCTGTCGTTTCCCTGTGATGGGGTAGTGGGACTGTGTCCCTGTCGTTTCCCTGTGATGGGGCAGTGGGACTGTGTCCCTGTTGTTTCCCTGTGATGGGGTAGTGGGACTGTGTCCCTGTGATGGGGTAGTGGGACTGTGTGCCTGTCGTTTCCCTGTGATGGGGTAGTGGGACTGTGTCCCTGTGATGGGGTAGTGGGACTGTGTGCCTGTCGTTTCCCTGTGATGGGGTAGTGGGACTGTGTGCCTGTCGTTTCCCTGTGATGGAGGGGTAGTGGGACTGTGTCCCTGTCGTTTCCCTGTGATGGAGGGGTAGTGGGACTGTGTCCCTGTCGTTTCCCTGTGATGGAGGGGTAGTGGGACTGTGTCCCTGTCGTTTCCCTGTGATGGAGGGGTAGTGGGACTGTGTGCCTGTCGTTTCCCTGTGATGGGGTAGTGGGACTGTGTCCCTGTTGTTTCCCTGTGATGGAGGGGTAGTGGAACTGTGTCCCTGTTGTTTCCCTGTGATGGAGGGGTAGTGGGACTGTGTCCCTGTCGTTTCCCTGTGATGGGGTAGTGGGACTGTGTCCCTGTTGTTTCCCTGTGATGGAGGGGTAGTGGGACTGTGTGCCTGTCGTTTCCCTGTGATGGAGTAGTGGGACTGTGTGCCTGTCGTTTCCCTGTGATGGGGTAGTGGGACTGTGTGCCTGTCGTTTCCCTGTGATGGGGTAGTGGGACTGTGTGCCTGTCGTTTCCCTGTGATGGAGGGGCAGTGGGACTGTGTCCCTGTCGTTTCCCTGTGATGGGGTAGTGGGACTGTGTCCCTGTCGTTTCCCTGTGATGGAGTAGTGGGACTGTGTGCCTGTCGTTTCCCTGTGATGGGGTAGTGGGACTGTGTCCCTGTCGTTTCCCTGTGATGGAGTAGTGGGACTGTGTCCCTGTCGTTTCCCTGTGATGGGGTAGTGGGACTGTGTCCCTGTCGTTTCCCTGTGATGGGGTAGTGGGACTGTGTCCCTGTCGTTTCCCTGTGATGGAGTAGTGGGACTGTGTCCCTGTCGTTTCCCTGTGATGGAGTAGTGGGACTGTGTCCCTGTCGTTTCCCTGTGATGGGGTAGTGGGACTGTGTCCCTGTGATGGGGTAGTGGGACTGTGTGCCTGTCGTTTCCCTGTGATGGAGTAGTGGGACTGTGTCCCTGTCGTTTCCCTGTGATGGAGGGGTAGTGGGACTGTGTCCCTGTCGTTTCCCTGTGATGGAGGGGTAGTGGGACTGTGTCCCTGTCGTTTCCCTGTGATGGAGGGGTAGTGGGACTGTGTCCCTGTCGTTTCCCTGTGATGGAGTAGTGGGACTGTGTGGGTGTCGTTTCCCTGTGATGGGGTAGTGGGACTGTGTGCCTGTCGTTTCCCTGTGATGGGGTAGTGGGACTGTGTGCCTGTCGTTTCCCTGTGATGGGGTAGTGGGACTGTGTGCCTGTCGTTTCCCTGTGATGGGGTAGTGGGACTGTGTGCCTGTCGTTTCCCTGTGATGGAGGGGTAGTGGGACTGTGTCCCTGTCGTTTCCCTGTGATGGAGGGGTAGTGGGACTGTGTCCCTGTCGTTTCCCTGTGATGGAGGGGTAGTGGGACTGTGTGCCTGTTGTTTCCCTGTGATGGGGTAGTGGGACTGTGTCCCTGTCGTTTCCCTGTGATGGGGTAGTGGTACTGTGTGCCTGTCGTTTCCCTGTGATGGGGTAGTGGGACTGTGTGCCTGTTGTTTCCCTGTGATGGGGTAGTGGGACTGTGTGCCTGTTGTTTCCCTGTGATGGGGTAGTGGGACTGTGTGCCTGTCGTTTCCCTGTGATGGAGGGGTAGTGGGACTGTGTGCCTGTTGTTTCCCTGTGATGGAGTAGTGGGACTGTGTGCCTGTCGTTTCCCTGTGATGGAGGGGTAGTGGGACTGTGTGCCTGTCGTTTCCCTGTGATGGGGTAGTGGTACTGTGTGCCTGTCGTTTCCCTGTGATGGGGTAGTGGGACTGTGTGCCTGCCATTTCCCTGTGATGGAGGGGTAGTGGTACTGTGTCCCTGTCGTTTCCCTGTGATGGGGTAGTGGGACGGTGCCTGTCGTTTCCCTGTGATGGAGGGGTAGTGGTACTGTGTCCCTGTCGTTTCCCTGTGATGGGGTAGTGGGACGGTGCCTGTCGTTTCCCTGTGATGGGGTAGTGGGACTGTGTCCCTGTTTTTTTCCCTGTGATGGGGTAGTGGGACTGTGTCCCTGTCGTTTCCCTGTGATGGAGGGGTAGTGGGACTGTGTGCCTGTCGTTTCCCTGTGATGGAGGGGTAGTGGGACTGTGTGCCTGTCGTTTCCCTGTGATGGGGTAGTGGGACTGTGTCCCTGTCGTTTCCCTGTGATGGAGGGGTAGTGGGACTGTGTGCCTGTCGTTTCCCTGTGATGGAGGGGTAGTGGGACTGTGTGCCTGTCGTTTCCCTGTGATGGGGTAGTGGGACTGTGTCCCTGTCGTTTCCCTGTGATGGAGGGGTAGTGGGACGGTGCCTGTCGTTTCCCTGTGATGGAGGGGTAGTGGGACTGTGTCCCTGTCGTTTCCCTGTGATGGGGTAGTGGGACTGTGCGCCTGTCGTTTCCCTGTGATTGGGTAGTGGGACTGTGTGCCTGTCGTTTCCCTGTGATGGAGGGGTAGTGGGACTGTGTGCCTGTCGTTTCCCTGTGATGGAGGGGTAGTGGGACTGTGTGCCTGTCGTTTCCCTGTGATGGGGTAGTGGGACTGTGTCCCTGTCGTTTCCCTGTGATGGACGGGTAGTGGGACTGTGTCCCTGTCGTTTCACTGTGATGGGGTAGTGGGACTGTGTCCCTGTCGTTTCACTGTGATGGGGTAGTGGGACTGTGTGCCTGTCGTTTCCCTGTGATGGAGGGGTAGTGGGACTGTGTCCCTGTCGTTTCCCTGTGATGGGGTAGTGGGACTGTGTCCCTGTCGTTTCCCTGTGATGGGGTAGTGGGACGGTGCCTGTCGTTTCCCTGTGATGGAGGGGTAGTGGGACTGTGTTCCTGTTGTTTCCCTGTGATGGAGGGGTAGTGGGACGGTGCCTGTCGTTTCCCTGTGATGGAGGGGTAGTGGGACTGTGCCTGTCGTTTCCCTGTGATGGGGTAGTGGGACTGTGTCCCTGTCGTTTCCCTGTGATGGGGTAGTGGGACTGTGTCCCTGTCGTTTCCCTGTGATGGGGTAGTGGGACTGTGTGCCTGTCGTTTCCCTGTGATGGGGTAGTGGGACTGTGTCCCTGTCGTTTCCCTGTGATGGGGTAGTGGGACTGTGTGCCTGTCGTTTCCCTGTGATGGAGGGGTAGTGGGACTGTGTGCCTGTCGTTTCCCTGTGATGGAGTAGTGGGACTGTGTGCCTGTCGTTTCCCTGTGATGGAGGGGTAGTGGGACTGTGTGCCTGTCATTTCACTGTGATGGGGTAGTGGGACTGTGTCCCTGTCGTTTCCCTGTGATGGGGTAGTGGGACTGTGTGCCTGTCATTTCACTGTGATGGGGTAGTGGGACTGTGTCCCTGTCGTTTCCCTGTGATGGGGTAGTGGGACTGTGTCCCTGTCGTTTCCCTGTGATGGGGTAGTGGGACTGTGTGCCTGTCGTTTCTCTGTGATGGAGTAGTGGGACTGTGTCCCTGTCGTTTCCCTGTGATGGGGTAGTGGGACGGTGCCTGTCGTTTCCCTGTGATGGAGGGGTAGTGGTACTGTGTCCCTGTCGTTTCCCTGTGATGGGGTAGTGGGACGGTGCCTGTCGTTTCCCTGTGATGGGGTAGTGGGACTGTGTCCCTGTTTTTTTCCCTGTGATGGGGTAGTGGGACTGTGTCCCTGTCGTTTCCCTGTGATGGAGGGGTAGTGGGACTGTGTGCCTGTCGTTTCCCTGTGATGGAGGGGTAGTGGGACTGTGTGCCTGTCGTTTCCCTGTGATGGAGGGGTAGTGGGACTGTGTGCCTGTCGTTTCCCTGTGATGGGGTAGTGGGACTGTGTCCCTGTCGTTTCCCTGTGATGGAGGGGTAGTGGGACTGTGTGCCTGTCGTTTCCCTGTGATGGAGGGGTAGTGGGACTGTGTGCCTGTCGTTTCCCTGTGATGGGGTAGTGGGACTGTGTCCCTGTCGTTTCCCTGTGATGGAGGGGTAGTGGGACGGTGCCTGTCGTTTCCCTGTGATGGAGGGGTAGTGGGACTGTGTCCCTGTCGTTTCCCTGTGATGGGGTAGTGGGACTGTGTGCCTGTCGTTTCCCTGTGATGGGGTAGTGGGACTGTGTGCCTGTCGTTTCCCTGTGATGGAGGGGTAGTGGGACTGTGTGCCTGTCGTTTCCCTGTGATGGAGGGGTAGTGGGACTGTGTGCCTGTCGTTTCCCTGTGATGGGGTAGTGGGACTGTGTGCCTGTCGTTTCCCTGTGATGGACGGGTAGTGGGACTGTGTCCCTGTCGTTTCACTGTGATGGGGTAGTGGGACTGTGTCCCTGTCGTTTCACTGTGATGGGGTAGTGGGACTGTGTGCCTGTCGTTTCCCTGTGATGGAGGGGTAGTGGGACTGTGTCCCTGTCGTTTCCCTGTGATGGGGTAGTGGGACTGTGTCCCTGTCGTTTCCCTGTGATGGGGTAGTGGGACGGTGCCTGTCGTTTCCCTGTGATGGAGGGGTAGTGGGACTGTGTTCCTGTTGTTTCCCTGTGATGGAGGGGTAGTGGGACGGTGCCTGTCGTTTCCCTGTGATGGAGGGGTAGTGGGACTGTGCCTGTCGTTTCCCTGTGATGGGGTAGTGGGACTGTGTCCCTGTCGTTTCCCTGTGATGGGGTATTGGGACTGTGTCCCTGTCGTTTCCCTGTGATGGGGTAGTGGGACTGTGTGCCTGTCGTTTCCCTGTGATGGGGTAGTGGGACTGTGTCCCTGTCGTTTCCCTGTGATGGGGTAGTGGGACTGTGTGCCTGTCGTTTCCCTGTGATGGAGGGGTAGTGGGACTGTGTGCCTGTCGTTTCCCTGTGATGGAGTAGTGGGACTGTGTTCCTGTCGTTTCCCTGTGATGGAGGGGTAGTGGGACTGTGTGCCTGTCATTTCACTGTGATGGGGTAGTGGGACTGTGTCCCTGTCGTTTCCCTGTGATGGGGTAGTGGGACTGTGTGCCTGTCATTTCACTGTGATGGGGTAGTGGGACTGTGTCCCTGTCGTTTCCCTGTGATGGGGTAGTGGGACTGTGTCCCTGTCGTTTCCCTGTGATGGGGTAGTGGGACTGTGTCCCTGTCGTTTCCATGTGATGGAGTAGTGGGACTGTGTCCCTGTCGTTTCCCTGTGATGGGGTAGTGGGACTGTGTGCCTGTCGTTTCCCTGTGATGGGGTAGTGGGACTGTGTGCCTGTCGTTTCCCTGTGATGGGGTAGTGGGACTGTGTGCCTGTCGTTTCCCTGTGATGGGGTAGTGGGACTGTGTCCCTGTCGTTTCCCTGTGATGGGGTAGTGGGACTGTGTGCCTGTCATTTCACTGTGATGGGGTAGTGGGACTGTGTCCCTGTCGTTTCCCTGTGATGGACGGGTAGTGGGACTGTGTGCCTGTCATTTCCCTGTGATGGGGTAGTGGGACGGTTCCTGTCGTTTCCCTGTGATGGGGTAGTGGGACTGTGTCCCTGTCGTTTCCCTGTGATGGGGTAGTGGGACTGTGTCCCTGTCGTTTCCCTGTGATGGACGGGTAGTGGGACTGTGTCCCTGTCGTTTCCCTGTGATGGGGTAGTGGGACTGTGTGCCTGTCGTTTCCCTGTGATGGGGTAGTGGGACTGTGTCCCTGTCGTTTCCCTGTGATGGACGGGTAGTGGGACTGTGTCCCTGTCGTTTCCCTGTGATGGGGTAGTGGGACTGTGTGCCTGTCGTTTCCCTGTGATGGAGGGGTAGTGGGACTGTGTGCCTGTCGTTTCCCTGTGATGGAGGGGTAGTGGGACTGTGTGCCTGTCGTTTCCCTGTGATGGGGTAGTGGGACTGTGTCCCTGTCGTTTCCCTGTGATGGAGGGGTAGTGGGACGGTGCCTGTCGTTTCCCTGTGATGGAGGGGTAGTGGGACTGTGTCCCTGTCGTTTCCCTGTGATGGGGTAGTGGGACTGTGTCCCTGTCGTTTCACTGTGATGGGGTAGTGGGACTGTGTGCCTGTCGTTTCCCTGTGATGGAGGGGTAGTGGGACTGTGTCCCTGTCGTTTCCCTGTGATGGGGTAGTGGGACTGTGTCCCTGTCGTTTCCCTGTGATGGGGTAGTGGGACGGTGCCTGTCGTTTCCCTGTGATGGAGGGTTAGTGGGACTGTGTTCCTGTTGTTTCCCTGTGATGGAGGGGTAGTGGGACGGTGCCTGTCGTTTCCCTGTGATGGAGGGGTAGTGGGACTGTGCCTGTCGTTTCCCTGTGATGGGGTAGTGGGACTGTGTCCCTGTCGTTTCCCTGTGATGGGGTAGAGGGACTGTGTCCCTGTCGTTTCCCTGTGATGGGGTAGTGGGACTGTGTGCCTGTCGTTTCCCTGTGATGGGGTAGTGGGACTGTGTCCCTGTCGTTTCCCTGTGATGGGGTAGTGGGACTGTGTGCCTGTCGTTTCCCTGTGATGGAGGGGTAGTGGGACTGTGTGCCTGTCGTTTCCCTGTGATGGAGTAGTGGGACTGTGTTCCTGTCGTTTCCCTGTGATGGAGGGGTAGTGGGACTGTGTGCCTGTCATTTCACTGTGATGGGGTAGTGGGACTGTGTCCCTGTCGTTTCCCTGTGATGGGGTAGTGGGACTGTGTGCCTGTCATTTCACTGTGATGGGGTAGTGGGACTGTGTCCCTGTCGTTTCCCTGTGATGGGGTAGTGGGACTGTGTCCCTGTCGTTTCCCTGTGATGGGGTAGTGGGACTGTGTCCCTGTCGTTTCCATGTGATGGAGTAGTGGGACTGTGTCCCTGTCGTTTCCCTGTGATGGGGTAGTGGGACTGTGTGCCTGTCGTTTCCCTGTGATGGGGTAGTGGGACTGTGTGCCTGTCGTTTCCCTGTGATGGGGTAGTGGGACTGTGTGCCTGTCGTTTCCCTGTGATGGGGTAGTGGGACTGTGTCCCTGTCGTTTCCCTGTGATGGGGTAGTGGGACTGTGTGCCTGTCATTTCACTGTGATGGGGTAGTGGGACTGTGTCCCTGTCGTTTCCCTGTGATGGACGGGTAGTGGGACTGTGTGCCTGTCATTTCCCTGTGATGGGGTAGTGGGACGGTGCCTGTCGTTTCCCTGTGATGGGGTAGTGGGACTGTGTCCCTGTCGTTTCCCTGTGATGGGGTAGTGGGACTGTGTCCCTGTCGTTTCCCTGTGATGGACGGGTAGTGGGACTGTGTCCCTGTCGTTTCCCTGTGATGGGGTAGTGGGACTGTGTGCCTGTCGTTTCCCTGTGATGGGGTAGTGGGACTGTGTCCCTGTCGTTTCCCTGTGATGGACGGGTAGTGGGACTGTGTCCCTGTCGTTTCCCTGTGATGGGGTAGTGGGACTGTGTGCCTGTCGTTTCCCTGTGATGGGGTAGTGGGACTGTGTCCCTGTCGTTTCCCTGTGATGGACGGGTAGTGGGACTGTGCCTATCCTTCTCCTCCTGCCACATCTCTCCATCCTTCTCCTCCTGCCACATCTCTCCATCCTTCTCCTCCTGCCACATCTCTCCATCCTTCTCCTCCTGCCACATATCTCCATCCTTCTCCTCCTGCCACATCTCTCCATCCTTCTCTTCCTGCCACATCTCTCCATCCTTCTCCTCCTGCCACATCTCTCCATCCTTCTCCTCCTGCCACATCTCTCCATCCTTCTCCTCCTGCCACATCTCTCCATCCTTCTCCTCCTGCCTCATCTCTATTCATATCTCCATGTCTGGTGGAATACTCAACAGTGGTGCTGATTTGAACCTGGGTCCCTCCTGCATGCATTAAAACAGTGTCAGCCCTATGACCTCAAGCCTATAACATTAGCTTGAGGAGCTAACACATAATTTATAACTTGGTCAGTTGCTTAACTGTGAATGTTATGCAGTAGGGCTAGAGTTCCCCCATCTGGTGAAAAAATGTTCATGCAATGTCTTTCTATCTACAGCTCTGTTTTCATTTGGTCGGGTCTGTGTGTTGTGGGAGGAGTGAAATAAACTAAAGAGCACATCGGTTTAACTTTGTTTTACCACAGAGAGAACATATGGTAGTGAGAGGAAGCCAAGTGGCCGGGAGTGGGAGGTGGAACGTGATGGATTTTGGCTGACATTTGGCTAATTTTCTCATCGATTAAACATTTAATCTCAATACAGTTTTCTGTCAACCAAAACTAGAATATGTTACGAACAGAGTGGACTAAGTTTTGTAGACACTGCCTTTTGCCAAAGGTGTAAAAAAAAAGAAAAGTGCGTTGTTTAGGAGTGAAAATGGGAATCGAGTTATTGCACATGCGCAGTTCATAGTAAGCGTTCCCTAACGGAAATATGCAAACTTCTGCTTAGAACACGCCAATAGGTTCTCGCTAGTTTATGCTTGGCTCCGCCCACTATGACTCGTTTGGAAACGACAGGCTGTGGTCTATCTTGGTTTATGTTATAAAAAAATTATCATCTTTGGTCAAGCGTCCGGGAGCCGCCGGAAAAGAGAGAAATTCAGTAAACTAGGAGATATCTACATAGAAAACAAACGAAAAAATAAGGAAAGGTATGTCACAAAAACATATTTCAGATGACAGAAGAGATTTTGTTGTTCATATCTTTGATTTTAAAACGGACAACACCGTCCGTCTGGAAGTAGAAACTGTCGGTTTGGCCTCTGCGAAACAGGAAATCCAACATGGCGGGCTGATTGTTTGCGGAAAGTTGAAGCAGCAAAGCCAAGTAACTAGTTAAACCTTCACAGCCTAGTCAACAACCAATGTTGTGGTTTTTCCTGTGAAAATCTGTATAATACATTACATATTTGGTGAAGGGCCCAATATCTTTGGATGTAGCACGTGCACATGATTGTTTGGCTAGCAATGCTAATCGGCTAACTGTTTGTTAGCCTGTGAAACGCATAACACTAACGTGAGTTACTTCATTTCTGTTAGTGAAGTTCTACACATTGGCAGAATTGTTCTTATTTGTGAATTTGCATGGCTATCGATTCTGAATTTGTGTTGTGAAAGGCATTTTGCAAGTTGTACCACTAGCTAGTTGGTTAGCTGGTTGTCTCGCCGCCAGCTGATGACTAATGATTTTCAGCCAGTTGAGGACACGGCCATCCGCTCTTTTTTTTTCCCCCAAGAAGCATATGGCGTTTTTAAAAGATACGACTTTTACGTCCAGTTTTTTATATTTCTTTTGAATTTGATTCGATTTGTTGTTGTAGATAAAATCTCCAACCAACGTTATTGCTTGCAGGTGAACAGTTACATTGTAGCCTGCTTATTTTTTAACAAACGATTGTTCTGTAAGGGGAAGTGTTAAGAGCCCCGACACCTAGTCTGAACGTTACGCCTTGATCTGACCGACATCAATGCAGCGTAATACATTCTGCAGTCAAACTTTTTTCATTATGCAATCCAAAATGTTTTGTGGATATGTGTGCAGCAGAAATTCAATATTCACCCTTTTTCTACTGTTTCTTTAAGTCTACGCTATGGATAAATCCAACGTATGCATCACAACGAACGCACCGCAACTGCCTCTGCAATGCAATGCTGCTGAGTTCCATTGGAAGTGAATGTACCTCTGGTGTACCATGACACCTTGTGCACGGCCAGTTGCTTTAAAACCTCTTAAGGATCCGCCCCTTTAAAAAAAAATGTTCGCTGAAATGACATACCTACCGGACTGACTACTCCCGTTTTGTATGCAAGCTTGCAAAATAAATGTAGAAATCTATATTATTCAATTATTGCACTCACACTGCTTGCCCGCCAACCAGCGTCTGCATTGTTAAGGCTTAAATAGAAGTCAGAGAAGTAAAGCTTATTAAACATTGGTGATACTATCAAGAGAAGTGTGCGGTTTCCGTTTTCCTTCAGACTGATCCAATGAACCATTGCATTTCTGTTCAAATTTTTGTATCAAGTCTGCCCAATTGTGCCTAATTGGTTTGTTAATACATCTTCAAGTTCATAATTGTTCACTCTCCTCAAACAATAGCATGGTATTATTTCACTGTAATAGCTACTGTAAATTGAACAGTACAGTTAGATGAACAAGAATTTAAGCTTTCTGCCCATATCAGATATGTCTATGTCCTGGGAAATGTTCTTGTTACTTACAACCTCATGCTAATCACAGTAGCCTACGTTAGCTCAACAGACGCACAGAGGGGGACCCACCGATCACGTAGAGGTTTTAAAACTGTATGTGTTTTCTCTGCAGAAGTTAATTTAATCGGGAGGCGAACTGCACCGCTGCGACTCGTCTGCTGGACTAGGTTTCAGTCTGTGTTCCATGCATTGAATTTTGAATTATTATTATTATTATAATTTTTTTTAAACTTGTGAGTTGCATTGCTTACAAGTAGTAAACAACTGATTTGTGCTAATGTGTAGCGTTAGCAAAACGGTACGCAGCATCATCTGGTTGTGAGAGCAACAACAGTCGCCTTCTGCTACTATTTCTGTCATACGGTCGGCCGCGTACGTTTGATATTTCCAACGTACCACACAGAAACGCAACTGCCTCTGCCTAGCAACGCGCCGTTACGTTGGAAACGAATGTAATTCTGGTGATACCAAAAATGCGATGTCGCTGTCGACAGCGTACCTCTAATTCAGTGGTAACTTGTGTTCGCGGTGTGTTCTTCTAAAACCCTAAAGGTTAAATGAATAAATCAACTTTTTTAAATTTAGATTTAGGGTAACCCACACGGCCATGTTTCCATGTTCACGGAAGACTGTCCGAAAACACGTGTGTAAATGTGTTGTTGCTGTCTACAACTGGGATGAAACGGGTTAAATCATTATTATTCTATTTGTTAAATTATTTGGATGTGAGATTTATGTTTCTAGAATCGTACCGGCAATTTTGATAATTCTATTTATTGTTTAGGTGGATTATTTTGTCTCATTTGGCTCCTGGAACCAATGAACCTTTTAAACAGAACATGTAAGGTTCTTGAACTATAAGGACTAAAGTTAGGCCCCGTTCGTCCAGCATTGGGCTTAATAATAATAACTACAACGTTTCTCGCTAATAGATGTTGCTTTATTTTATCAAGATTATAGGCTTCGTTCCACTGCAACATTGTAGAATTTTGTATTAACATAGTACAATGTATTTATATATTGTATTTATATATACTTTATATATGTTACTTTAGCTGAATCTGATCCGCCAACTGTTACTTTAGCTGAATCTGATCCGCCAACTGTTACTTTAGCTGAATCTGATCCGCCAACTGTTACTTTAGCTGAATCTGATCCGCCAACTGTTACTTTAGCTGAATCTGATCCGCCAACTGTTACTTTAGCTGAATCTGATCCGCCAACTGTTACTTTAGCTGAATCTGATCCGCCAACTGTTACTTCAGCTAAATCTGATCCACAACTGTTACTTCAGCTGAATCTGATCCGCCAACTGTTACTTCAGCTGAATCTGATCCACAACTGTTACTTTAGCTGAATCTGATCCACAACTGTTACTTTAGCTGAATCTGATCCACAACTGTTACTTCAGCTGAATCTGATCCGCCAACTGTTACTTTAGCTGAATCTGATCCGCAACTGTTACTTCAGCTAAATCTGATCCGCAACTGTTACTTCAGCTGAATCTGATCCACAACTGTTACTTTAGCTGAATCTGATCCGCCAACTGTTACTTTAGCTGAATCTGATCCGCCAACTGTTACTTTAGCTGAATCTGATCCGCCAACTGTTACTTCAGCTGAATCTGATCCACAACTGTTACTTTAGCTGAATCTGATCCGCCAACTGTTACTTTAGCTGAATCTGATCCACAACTGTTACTTTAGCTGAATCTGATCCGCCAACTGTTACTTTAGCTGAATCTGATCCGCCAACTGTTACTTTAGCTGAATCTGATCCGCCAACTGTTACTTTAGCTACAGTAGTATTTGATACAAGCCCTGTTTTGAATTTCTGAATTGACTGTCTTTGTTTATCCTTTCCTTTTTGGTCAATGTCGCTATTATAGTATATTATAAATTGTTGTACATGACATGAAGTATCAATATCAGTTGTTGTTAATGTCTAATCTTTGTTAGAAAGCTGTTCACCTTCTTTCAAATTTCACTAAAACTGTGTGTTAAGTTTGTATGTTTTTACAATGACCACCTATCCCCCCCCCCTTCCTGTCTGTTCCCTGTTTGCTTTCTCCAGTGAAGACACATGAACAATCCTCTGCTCTGTCTAGACCTAACCAACAGAAACCCGATGTTCTAGAAGTTGTGCTAGAACAGTTTGACCTGGATCGGAACTGATTTTGAAAGTGCTTGTGTGAAACAAAATGGAAACTGACCAAACTGATCAATCCCTTTAAAAAGCCAGTCTTGTGTTCCAGTTTGATTACTACTGTCTATAGCCCTGTCACAGGACGAGCCAGAGAGAAGACCAACCAATAATCCTCCTCCTCCTCTGTGTCTTTCTCCTCTCCCAACTCTTTCAGCTTTGCGTTGCTATTGGAGCGTTGTGCTGCTCCCCTTTCGAGCCCGCTGAGTCTGATTGGAGGGCTGGGAGTTGGAATCCCGCCCCCGCAGCGCCTCTTATGCCACTCCTCCCTGCTTCTGGCCCAGCTCAAAGCACAGCTCGCCATCAATCAGCTCGTTGCCGCGGGAAACATCGCCAACGCCGTTACCTGCGCCAACCATCCACTACCCTCCCCTCACCCCCATCCTCCTCTTGCCCTCTTCCTCAACCTCTTGAAAGCGGCATCCACCACCAATAACATGTACCATCCCCTATATAAGCCGTTAGGGGGTCAGTACTCTTCACAAGCCCAGAGAACACCAGCTCAGATGGGGCGGTATGGACTCACACAAGCCCAGTCCGGGATGGACCCTCTGTTGGCCTCACGCCTGGGTCTGGGCCCTGTCTCTGCTGGTGGTTCCTCTGGTTTTTCCAGCCAGGGGGGCATGATGTCCTCGATGGGGTACAACCTGGGGCAGAGATCAACCGGGATGACCCCGGAGTTGGAGATAGACCACCACATCCGCTGGGCCAGAGAGGACGTGAGACTGCTCAGCCAGATGGTGCAGCAGAAACAGAACCAGCAGACCCAAATGAATCTTCGCCTGAATCGCAACCCCGGGGATGACCTTTCGTCTAGGGTAGGGATGGGTAGCTACACCTCTGGCCGGTCCTGCAGCGACCAGCAGAGCTCCATGGCCTCCTGGTCTGGCCACGTGACCCAGTCTGCTTCCTCTAAGCTCTTCTCCTCCCCCCTCTCTCAGTCGTCCCCTTCCACCTCCCAGATGTACCAAAGCCAAACCTCTGGGTTTGGTGGTGCGGGAGAGCCGGGACCCACCTCAATGGGTTCTGAGGCGCCCCTGAGTGTCTCCGCCTCGTCTGGCACCGATCCTCCAGCCCGGTACACACCAGAGTCCGCCAGCAACATCCTGGCGAGTTTTGGCTTGTCCAACGAGGACTTGGAGCTCCTGAGCCACTATCCAGACGATCAGCTGACCCCAGACAACCTGCCCTTCATCCTCAGAGACATCTGCATCCGTAAGGCCAATAGAAACATGGATGTGGACCATCGGCATGACAACAGACCCAGCCCGGGGACGGACCACTTAGGTGGAGGACGGAGCAAAGTTATCGATTATGGAAGTACTGATGCTTCTAAATACGACAGTTATGACAATATTCGATCCAATAGTTACGGCGGACAAGATCCGCTCCCGAAAGAGTCGATGAAATACGCTGTCGGAGACTCTCCAAGTGGGCACACCGGGACACCGTACGGCACTGTTGGAAGATCCATGACCTCAGGCCTTCCCGAGCAACAGCAGATTTGCAGCGCTGCAGTCCAGAGTTATATCTCTCTCCCCAAGAGTGACAACGACACTCGTATCGGTCTTCCTCCGCCTTCCAGCCTAACCCAAAAGACCCTCAAAACCCACGACTTATCTAAAGCGGCACCCAAACCTATGAACATCCCTGTCCACGGCGGAGACCAAGGACTCGACCGACTCCTCTCATCTCAGAATCGAGGCACTGCTCGAGGCCAGGTTCAGCCTCGGTCCGACCTGGTGGTTCTTAGTGGTGGAGTTGGAGGAGATGCAAGACTCAAGATCGGAGGTATCCCAGTGGGGATTCCTCCCCCCACGCCACCCCTCATGTGGCCTCCCCTATTCCCCGTAATGAATCCGTCGGTTCCCCCTCCCGGTCACGTTCCGGTGACTTGTCCGCCTCCCCTGATGGGTCCGCCTCCCCTGGTGGGTCCGCCTCCCCTGGTGGGTCCGCCTCCCCGGATGGGTCCGCCTCCCCGGATGGGTCCGCCTCCCCTGGTGGGTCCGCCTCCCCGGGTGGGTCCGCCTCCCCGGGTGGGTCCGCCTCCGTCGATGTTCCAGCAGATCAACATCCCACCCCCAACGTTGATGATGCCGACGAGGTTGCCGGCTCCGACCACGATGAGCGATTACTCCGCAGCTTCTCCCAGAATCTTTCCTCATACCTGTTCTCTCTGTAACGTAGAATGTGCCCAGCTAAAGGTGAGTTTTTCGTCATACTATAACCTGAGTTTTTTGTCATACTGTCTTGACCAGACCTGGGTTGAGATACCATTTCAAATACTTTGAGTGTTTTTTCTCTAGCCCAAGGGGCTGTTCAATCCTGGTCCTCGAAGGCCCGAAACACAACATTTTGTTTTTGCTTCTACCTGGTATCCCGGGTCTGAATCAGTCCCAGATAATTAAACGGGTGTTTTGGCCCTCCGATGACATCCCTGCTCCAGCCTGCCTTGATTGCAGTTTCAGGAGTTTAATCAAAGCAAATTAAAAATGATTTGTAATGTCAAATGGTATGTGAACCCAGGTCTTGGACCCCCTTCGTACTGACTTTTTTGGTTTTGTGTAACTTTGAAACTCTTTGAACCTCATGTTGTATCTCAAGACTTCTCTCGTTGAATGTGTTTCCATTTTGTTAATTCAAAAAACCTAAGTCTAGCTATGATGCGATTATCACTCGTTGACCCCTGACCCCCCCCCCCCACAATGCACGGTGAGTTGAGATGTACTAAAACAGATGGAAATAATGTGAAAATGCTTTTTAGACTAAAATATTAGCGAATTGCTTGCGTGTACTCGAGGAATATGTAAACATTAAATCCTGGACAGCATTCAACATTATATTGTAATTATTATATGTCATGAGATTTCTTTTTATTTTTTATAGATCTTTTTTTTTTAAATATTGTAATTGTATTTGTATATAAATGCCTTGTTGACTTTATAAGACATTGAGTTTAATGTGTGACTTTCGATGACCATGATTTGCCCGAGGCAGACGGGTGTTTTCAAGATTTTTTTTGACTCTGTATAAACAGTTACCCTCGTTCTATCAATAGGCCTTTACCGTGGTCAATTAATGAATGATTTAGCTAACTATGCCACATGTATCTATCTCTCTATATCTCTAGATCTATCGATATCTATATCTATCTCTATGTATCTATATATCTATATCTATCCATATCTCTATATCTATCTCTATCTATCTATATCTCTCTATATATATATATCTCTATATCTATATCTCTCTATATATCTCTATCTATCCATATCTCTATCTCTATATATCTCTATCTCACTCGAACCCCTGGATATACCATATCCCCTATGTCATTACACAGTATAAACCAATGACAGTAACTCTCACCACATACTCCTCTACTAACTTTTCAGCCAATTTATTTAGTTACTTTGTTAATAGTTTTTTTGGGGGGGGGGAGAAGATGGCTGCCGAGAGAATCCAATCTACAGAGAAGATTCCAGATGCTGCTTTTCCCATCAGACTTTCCCCCCAACAGACTCTTGCCGTACCTACCTAGTGTTGTTCTTGGTAGAACAGGCAGCGTGTGTAACTAGGCTATTTGTGTAGTATAGCATTTTTAACTAACTCCTGCTATGTAAAGCAGAGAAATTTGACTTTTTTTGCACTAGCTGCAAGGTGGGAAACCAAACTGATATTGAAAGGACTTGTTTGAGGGCGACGCGGTGGAGACTGACTCAGACTGACTGTCGTCTCTGTTTTGACCAACAGAACTGGATTGAGCATCAAAACACCAGCCTCCACATCGACAACTGCCGGCTGCTCAGGAAATTGTGGGTTATGTCTCCTGTCTTTAAAAAATATATATATAATGTCTGCCTGGCTCTTTCTAAATTTAGTATTTTCCTCGTGTCCTCTCCCCTCATCTCCTCCTCTAAGTCCATTGGAGGAGAAAGTCCTAGAGTGGAGGGACTCGATAGCTTCTCCTCCAATACAGCTGAGAAAGGAGGTCGAGGGAAATAGGATGCGAGGGAATCGCAGAAAGGCGAATTGATATCTATTGATCCCAACGATCGCCATCACGTTGTACATTTATGCTAATCCCCTTTCCCCTTCTTCCAGGTATCCTGACTGGAACGGGGAAACTGTGTCAAGGTGAGGAAGTTTTCTGTACTCGGTTATACAGTAGAAGGGATCCCTCTGAAGGTCATCGCTGACTCAGTTCTTAGCTTACATTTTAAACCGGAATAACTTCTTCAGGCTGTGCTTACTGGCCTAGTTCCCTTCTCTCCTTCCCTCTCTTTCTCTGTCCTCTCCTCTCTCCCTCATTTTCTCTCTCTCTCCAGCCCTGCTCCCAGTAGAAACGACAACAACCAGAGTTCCTCCAAACGTCGCCAGACCACCTCTCGTTCTCCGTCCCGCTCTCCTTCTCCTCGCCTCTCCTCCTACCGCACCTCGTCCTCCGCTGCTCGCCGACCTCGATCCAGGGAACGATCCCGCTCCCGGGAACGTAGACACAGCGCCGGCAGACGGCGTTCCCGGTCTCCTGGTTCGCGCCGGGAGCGTGACCCTCCGGCGTCGTCGTCTTCGCACCGGGATCGGGAACGTCGGCGTTCCCGCTCGCCCCAGACAACTTCTTCATCCCGGAGGAGGTAAGAGGACAGAAAAGTCAATAGACTGTATTGTAGTGCTTTTTTTAAATTTTATTTCTAGTTGATAAAACATTTTTTTTTATGTATCTTTTTTTCAGATGAATGAAAGCTACTCTATGATTTTAAAATGTCTATTTATATCTGAATATTATTTTTACGTCTAATAAAATGCATTCAAGTAATTTTAAGTTAATTAATTCATCCAGGTCGCGTTCTAGGAGCTATGAGCGGGAGCGTCGGGAGGCGAGGAAGAGCAGCCCTTCAGCAGGAGGGAAGAGCAGACAGCAGAAGTCTAGCAGTGCTGAGAGACTGGCCAAGAAACTACTGGAGTCATCTGGTAAGAGAGAGAGGGAACAATTATCCTGTTTACAGCCCGGTGAGGAGACCGCTTTTAGCCCGGGGCTAACACTGACCTTAGCCCGGGGCTAACACTGACCTTAGCCCGGGGCTAACACTGACCTTAGCCCAGGGTTAACACTGACTTTAGCCCAGGGTTAACACTGACTTTAGCCCAGGGTTAACACTGACCTTAGCCCAGGGTTAACACTGACCTTAGCCCAGGGCTAACACTGACCTTAGCCTAGGGCTAACACTGACCTTAGCCCAGGGCCAGTCTTAGCCTGAAGGATAACCCAGGATTAACACTGGCCTTAACCCAGGGCCAGTCTTAGCCTGAAGGATAACCCAGGGTCAGTCTTAGCCCGAAGGTTAGCCCAGGGTCAGTCTTAGCCCGAAGGATAGCCCAGGGACAGTCTTAGCCTGAAGGATAACCCAGGGTTAACACTGACCTTAACCCAGGGCCAGTCTTAGCCTGAAGGATAACCCAGGGTTAACACTGGCCTTAACCCAGGGCCAGTCTTAGCCTGAAGGATAACCCAGGGCTAACACTGACCTTAGCCCAGGGACAGTCTTAGCCTGAAGGATAGCCCAAGGCCAGTCTTAGCCTGAAGGTTAGCCCACGGACAGTCTTAGCCTGAAGGTTAGCCCAGGGCCAGTCTTAGCCTGAAGGTTAGCCCAGGGACAGTCTTAGCCTGAAGGTTAGCCCAGGGCCAGTCTTAGCCTGAAGGATAGCCCAGGGTTAATGATGCAGTGTGAAGAGGTGCAGTTGAATCTCAATGGTCTTTCCTTGATTCCTCTCGCCTTCAAAAGTGGGGGGAGGAACTTCAGCTTTTCTCCTCCAATTAGTTTTGATATGTAAGGTAAGTCGAGAGGATGTGAAGAATCAAGGAAATCACATTGATTAATTATTCTACACTCTGGTCAAGAGAACCAGTACATTACTTATCTCTCACACCCTGACCCAATGTCACCCCCTCTCCTTCTAGCTGGCCTGTCTCCCCCTCTCCTTCCAGCTGGCCTGTCACCCCCTCTCCTTCTAGCTGGCCTGTCTCCCCCTCTCCTTCTAGCTGGCCTGTCTCCCCCTCTCCTTCCAGCTGGCCTGTCACCCCCTCTCCTTCCAGCTGGCCTCTCTTTGATCCATCCCTTTGTATTCCAGCTGGCCTCTCTCCCCCCCTCTCCTTCCAGCTGGCCTCCCCCCCTCTCCTTCCAGCTGGCCTCTCTCCCCCCTCTCCTTCCAGCTGGCCTCTCTTTGATCCATCCCTTTGTATTCCAGCTGGCCTCTCTCCCCCCCTCTCCTTCCAGCTGGCCTCTCTCCCCCCTCTCCTTCCAGCTGGCCTCTCTTTGATCCAACCCTTTGTATTCCAGCTGGCCTCTCTCCCCCTCTCCTTCCAGCTGGCCTGTCTCCCCCTCTCCTTCCAGCTGGCCTGTCACCCCCTCTCCTTCTAGCTGGCCTGTCTCCCCCTCTCCTTCTAGCTGGCCTGTCTCCCCCTCTCCTTCCAGCTGGCCTGTCACCCCCTCTCCTTCCAGCTGGCCTCTCTTTGATCCATCCCTTTGTATTCCAGCTGGCCTCTCTCCCCCCCTCTCCTTCCAGCTGGCCTCCCCCCCTCTCCTTCCAGCTGGCCTCTCTCCCCCCCTCTCCTTCCAGCTGGCCTCTCTTTGATCCATCCCTTTGTATTCTAGCTGGCCTCTTCCCCCCCCTCTCCTTCCAGCTGGCCTCTTTGATCCATCCCTTTGTATTCTAGCTGGCCTCTCCCCCCCCTCTCCTTCCAGCTGGCCTCTTTGATCCATCCCTTTGTATTCCAGCTGGCCTCTCTCCCCCCCTCTCCTTCCAGCTGGCCTCTCTCCCCCCTCTCCTTCCAGCTGGCCTCTCTTTGATCCATCCCTTTGTATTCCAGCTGGCCTCTCTCCCCCTCTCCTTCCAGCTGGCCTCTCTCCCCCTCTCCTTCCAGCTGGCCTCCCTCTCCTTCCAGCTGGCCTCCCTCCCCCTCTCCTTCCAGCTGGCCTCCCTCCCCCTCTCCTTCCAGCTGGCCTCTCTCCCCCTCTCCTTCCAGCTGGCCTCTCTTTGATCCATCCCTTTGTATTCCAGCTGGCCTCTCCCTGACTAAGAACACCAGTCTAGAAGTTCTGATGCAGTCCCTGGCCCCTGCTCTCCTGGCCGAGCTCGCCAAAAAGAAGGGAGGCCGCTCCTCCTCCCGGAAGACTGAAACGGGAACGTCCAAGGGTGGCAAGGCAGGCACCGGATCTGGGAGGACATCAAACAAGAAATCCTCCTCGCCCTCCAAATCATCCTTCAAATCGTCCAGCTCAGCTCCTTCCAAGGTATGCCTTTTGTGTGTGTTAAAAAAAAATAAGACTGATAAGATGGGATCTTCCACATGGTGAAGACCTTCAGACAGCTGATCGTGATGATGTCATCGTGATGATGTCATTGCCACTCCCATAGTACTGAACGGTCAACGTTAGCATCGCGGCGGCGGCTCCGTGCCTAAAAATGGCGGTCTCCGAACAACTTCAACCCCCATTTGAACTGCCGCCATAAAAAAGGCCTGACTAGGGTACGGAGTAGTTTTGGCACAGATGACGTAGCATTTTCACCCCCCCCCCTGAATCTGTCGCTAGTTTTTCCCATTTTAAAAGTCACTGGAGAGGTCTGACTACTCCAGACGACAAAGCTGGATGGTGTTTGACATTTGGTGCAAATTCACATTGGTTTAGAACTGGGCTGGACCATCTTGGTAGGGGGGGGGGGCGGCGGCGTCTGGCCCAGTGGGTCAGCCAAATGCTCATAAAGATGATTATGACAAATAGTGGAAGTCACTGGCAGTGTCCTTTAAAAAAAATATTATAATTTGTATATGATTAAATAAATTATTTTACATAAGTATTCAGACCCTTTACTTTGTTGCAGCACCTTTGGCAGCGATTACAGCCTCAAGTCTTCTTGGGTATGACGCTACAAGCTTGGCACACCTGTATTTGGGGAGTTTCTCCCATTCTTCTCTGCAGATCCTCTCAAGCTCTGTCAGGTTGGATGGGGAGCGTTGCTACACAGATATTTTCAGATCTCTCCAGAGATGTTAGATCGAGTTCAAGAGTTCAAGTCTGGGCTCTGGCTGGGCCACTCAAGGACATTCAGAGAGTTGTCCCGAAGCCACTCCTGCATTGTCTTGGTTGTGTACTTAGGGTCCTTCGCCCCAGTCTGAGGTCTTGAGCACTCTGGAGCAGGTTTTCATCAAGGATCTCTCTGTTCTTTGCTCCGTTCATCTTTCCTTCGATCCTGACTAGTCTCCCAGTCCCTGCTGCTGAAAAACATCCCCACAGCATGATGCTGCCACCACCATACTTCACCGTAGGGATGGTGCCAGGTTTCCTCCAGACGTGATGCTTGGCATTCAGGCCAAATAGTTCAATCTTGGTTTTATCAGACCAGAGAATCTTGTTTCTCATGGTCTGAAAGTCTTTAGGTGCCTTTTGGCAAACTCCAAACAGGCTGTCATGTGCCTTTTACTGAGGAGTGGCTTCCGTCTGGCCTCTCTACCATAAACCCCTGATTGGTGGAGTGTTGCAGAGATGGTTGTCCTTCTGGAAGGTTCTCCCATCTCCACAGAGGAACTCTGGAGCTCTGTCAGAGAGACTATCGGGTGCTTGGTCACCTCCCTGACCAAGGTCATTCTCCCCCGATTGCTCAGTTTGGCCAGACAGCTCTAGGAAGAGTCTTGATGGTTCCAAACTTCTTCCATTTAAGAATGATGGACAGACATTTTTGGTACCCTCCCCCAGATCTGTGTCTCAACACAATCCTGTCTCGGAGCTCTACGGACAATTCCTTCAACCTCATGGCTTGGTTTTTGCTCTGATACACACTGTCAACTGTTGGACCTTGTATAGACAGGTGTGTACCTTTCCAAATCATGTCCAACCAATTGAATTTACCACAGGTGGACTCCAATCAAGTTGTAGAAACATCTCAAGGATGATCAATGGAAACAGGATGCACCTGAGCTCAATTTCATCTAATTTTCATCTGAGCTCAAGATGTATCTGAGTCTCATAGCAAAAGGTCTGAATACTTATGTAAAAATAAATGTTTGTTTTGCAAATTGTATAAAAAAAATTATTCTAAACCCATTTTCAGGTTTTGTAATTTAGGGGGGTTTAGATTGGATTGAGAGGAAAGAAAATCAACATTCTAGTGGAACAGAATGTGGAACAACTCTGGGGAGCTGAAATACTTACCGAAGGCAGCATATATATGTGTGTGTGTGTTATCTCGCACAGAACCAGTCAAAAGTTTGGACACGCCTTCTGATTCCAGGGTTTTTCTTTATTTTTACTATTTTCTACATTGTAGAATAACAATGAAGACATCAAAACTATGAAATAACACATAACGTGTGTCTCATTGTGACTCTTCAGACATTTGATGGGCATCTCTGTCACAGACATACAGTCTGTTAGCATTTCCCATCATGCCTCTCTGAATTGATGTAGACTCGAGGCTGTAATCGCTGTCAAAGATGCTTCAACAAAGTACTGAGTAAAGAGTCTGAATACTGATGTAAATGTAATATTTCAGTTTCAGAAAAAAAGAGCTAATTTCTAAAGAGTTTTTGCTATGTCATTATGGGGTATGAATACTTTCCGACTGCACTGTATCAGACCGTGAATGTAGCCTATATCCATATCATCAGCTATTAGCGATTAGCATATTCCCCTGTAGCCTATACATGGTCCGTATCATCAGCTATTGCTGTGCTCAGCCGTGCTTCTTCACCTGCATTGCTTGCTGTTTGGGGTTTTAGGCTGGGTTTCTGTACAGCACTTTGAGATATCAGCTGATGTACGAAGGGCTATATAAATACATTTGATTTGATTGATTGAGCTATTAGCGATTAGCATATTCACCTGTAGCTTATACATGGTCCGTATCATCAGCTATTAGCGATTAGCATATTCACCTGTAGCTTATGCATGGTCCGTATCATCAGCTATTAGCGATTAGCTCACCTGTAGCCTATACATGGTCCGTATCATCAGCGATTAGCATATTCACCTGTAGCCTATACATGGTCCGTATCATCAGCTATTAGCGATTAGCATATTCACCTGTAGCCTATACATGGTCCGTATCATCAGCGATTAGCGATTAGCATAGTCACCTGTAGCCTATACATGGTCCGTATCATCAGCTATTAGCGATTAGCATATTCACCTGTAGCCTATACATGGTCCGTATCATCAGCTATTAGCGATTAGCATATTCACCTGTAGCCTATACATGGTCCGTGTCATCAGCTATTAGCGATTAGCATATTCACCTGTAGCTTATACATGGTCCGTGTCATCAGCTATTAGCATATTCACCTGTAGCCTATACATGGTCCGTATCATCAGCTATTAGCGATTAGCATATTCACCTGTAGCCTATACATGGTCCGTGTCATCAGCTATTAGCGATTAGCATATTCACCTGTAGCCTATACATGGTCCGTATCATCAGCTATTAGCGATTAGCATATTCACCTGTAGCCTATACATGGTCCGTGTCATCAGCTATTAGCGATTTAGCATATTCACCTGTAGCCTATACATGGTCCGTGTCATCAGCTATTAGCGATTAGCATATTCACCTGTAGCTTATACATGGTCCGTATCATCAGCGATTAGCGATTAGCATAGTCACCTGTAGCCTATACATGGTCCGTATCATCAGCTATTAGCAATTAGCATATTCACCTGTAGCTTATACATGGTCCGTATCATCAGCTATTAGCGATTAGCATATTCACCTGTAGCTTATGCATGGTCCGTATCATCAGCTATTAGCGATTAGCATATTCACCTGTAGCCTATACATGGTCCGTGTCATCAGCTATTAGCGATTAGCATATTCACCTGTAGCTTATACATGGTCCGTATCATCAGCGATTAGCGATTAGCATATTCACCTGTAGCCTATACATGGTCCGTATCATCAGCTATTAGCATATTCACCTGTAGCTTATACATGGTCCGTATCATCAGCTATTAGCGATTAGCATATTCACCTGTAGCTTATGCATGGTCCGTATCATCAGCTATTAGCGATTAGCATATTCACCTGTAGCCTATACATGGTCCGTGTCATCAGCTATTAGCGATTTAGCATATTCACCTGTAGCCTATACATGGTCCGTATCATCAGCTATTAGCGATTAGCTCACCTGTAGCCCAACTGGAGCTGCAAAATGGCAACTTATTAATTTATTTGTATGTACCCTGTTGGGCTAATCATTAGGATAATAATATAATAAATAATCACCTGCATCGGTCGGACACGGTTCCCAACTGGTGAGCCCCGCTGGCGGACGGCATGAATAATAAAAATGATAAAAATATCGCTCTAACCTTTTTTAAGATAATACGCTTTTTAAAAACCGTATGTTCTCACCCCATGTGAGAATACGCTACGTTGCCAGGTTTTACTGTCCATGGATAGAGGTTTTCTGGGGCAGCAGCGTAGCCTAGCGGTTAGAGCGTTGGACTTGTAACCGAAAGGTTGCAAGATCGAATCCCCGAGCTGCCGAGGTAAAAATCTGTCATTCTGCTCCTGAATGGCCTACTGTTCCCCCGGTATGCCGTCATTGAAAATAAGACTGACTTGCCAAGTTAAATAAAGATTAAACAAATACAAATAACATTTTTTATTTTATTTGCGTCAGCTAGGCTAACGTAGACCGAACCGGAGAAAGAAAGATTACGATAAGGGAAAAAATAGGCACATCATCGTGGAATTAGGTGCTGCGTGAGTGAAATCCCCAGTTTGGAAGACCAACAGCAGTAGATTCACGAAGGGCAAGCAAGCAGGCCTGTTGTTTGCAATAATTCAGTTATATGTTAATTTTTAATTCGGGCGTTCGTTCGTACGCAGGCCATATAAAGTGTAAACCGGTGCAGTGGTAATAGTTTGAGTAGTAAATACTAAATACATTCTAGACTATTTTCGCAGCCTATATATTCGATTCTGGCCGTTCCCTCCCTATGGCACTCGGAATTTGAATGGACCTCGGAATATGTCTCTCCCATAGAACAAACACGCAGCGAGGTAAATAGATCTACTATGGACTTGTCCGATTTTAAAAAATAAATAAAGTGCGTGTGTGTGTATATGATGGTCTGGAAAGGCTCTAAAATGTCCAAGACGACTCCAGCACAAATATAAAAACACGAAGAAGGGAGCCCCAGGGACACCGGCTTTCTTAAGACCAAAGAATATCCCCCCCCAACACACATCTCACTACCAACACTAAAGAATATCCCCACTAACAACACTAAAGAATATCCTCACTAACACACAGCTCACTAACAACACTAAAGAATATCCTCACTAACAATAAAGAATATCCTCACTAACAACACTAAAGAATATCCTCACTAACAATAAAGAATGTCCTCACTAACAACACTAAAGAATATCCTCACTAACACACAGCTCACTAACAACACTAAATAATATCCTCACTAACAAAACTAAAGAATATCCCCACTAACAACACTAAAGAATATCCCCACTACCAACACTAAAGAATATCCCCACTACCAACACTAAAGAATATCCCCACTACCAACACTAAAGAATATCCCCACTACCAACACTAAAGAATATCCCCACTACCAACACTAAAGAATATCCCCCCCCAACACACATCTCACTACCAACACTAAAGAATATCCCCACAACACACATCTCACTACCAACACTAAAGAATATCCCCTCTAACAAACACTTCACTACCAACACTAAAGAATATCCCCTCTAACAAACACTTCACTAACAACACTAAAAAATCTCCCCACTACCAACACTAAAGAATATCCCCACTACCAACACTAAAGAATATCCCCACTACCAACACTAAAGAATATCCCCACTACCAACACTAAAGAATATCCCCACTACCAACACTAAAGAATATCCCCTCTACCAACACTAAATAATATCCCCACTACCAACACTAAAGAATATCCCCACTACCAACACTAAAGAATATCCCCACTACCAACACTAAAGAATATCCCCTCTAACACACAGCTCACTACCAATAGCAGTCTGGTCTTGCTCTCTTTCTCTCTAGACTAAGAAGAAGGGAGCACCAGGGACCTCCGCTCTGTTAAGACTGAAGAATATCCCCCAACACACAGCTCATGATGAGGTGGTGAAGGCCGTGGAACCCTTCGGAAAGATCAACACCGTCATCCAGCTCAAGCCCATACAGCAGGTACTGTATCTTACCAGATGTCCGGAGTACCCTTGAACCCCAATCGTTCCTATAGTTCAAGGCCATAAACCAGGTATTTACAAACACCGGTCTTTCCCTTCGTTGATGTTCCCCGTCATGTCCAAAGACACAACTAATCAACAACAAATACATCTCTCCTCCGTCCTCCTCCGCTTCTCTTCATATTGGTTTTGGTGTATTTAAAAATAAATAACGAGTGGTCTAATAAACTAAACGCTCTCTCTCGTTCTCCCGCCCCCCCCCCCCCTCTCTCGTTCTCCCGCCCCCCCCTCTCTCGTTCTCCTTCCGCCTTCCCCCCCTCTCTCGTTCTCCCGCCCCCCCCCTCTCTCGTTCTCCTTCCGCCTTCCCCCCCTCTCTCGTTCTCCCGCCCCCCCCTCTCTCGTTCTCCTTCCGCCTTCCCCCCCTCTCTCGTTCTCCCCCCCCCCCCCCTCTCTCGTTCTCCCGCCTTCCCCCCCTCTCTCTCTCTCCTTCTCCTCCCGCCTTCTCCTCCCGCCTCCCCCCTCTCGTTCTCCTCCCGCCTTCCCCCCTCTCTCGTTCTCCTCCCGCCTCCCCCTCTCTCTCTCCTTCTCCTCCCGCCTTCTCCTCCCGCCTCCCCCCTCTCGTTCTCCTCCCGCCTCCCCCCTCTCGTTCTCCTCCCGCCTTCCCCCCCTCTCTCGTTCTCCTCCCGCCTTCCCCCCCTCTCTCGTTCTTCTCCTCTCTCCTTCTCCTCCCGCCTTCTCCTCCCGCCTCCCCCCTCTCGTTCTCCTCCCGCCTTCCCCCCTCTCTCGTTCTCCTCCCGCCTTCCCCCCCTCTCTTGTTCTCCTCCCGCCTTCCCCCCTCTCTCTCTCTCTCCTTCTCCTCCCGCCTTCTCCTCCCGCCTCCCCCCCTCTCGTTCTCCTCCCGCCCCCCCCCTCTCTCGTTCTCCCGCCCCCCCCCCCTCTCTCGTTCTCCCGCCCCCCCCCCTCTCGTTCTCCTCCCGCCTTCCCCCCTCTCTTGTTCTCTTCCCGCCTTCCCCCCCTCTCTCGTTCTCCTCCCGCCTTCCCCCCTCTCTCTCTCTCTCTCGTTCTCCCGCCTCCCCCCTCTCTCGTTCTCCTCCCGCCTTCTCCTCCCGCCTTCTCCCCCCCTCTCGTTCTCCTCCCGCCTTCCCCCCTCTCTCGTTCTCCTCCCGCCTTCCCCCCTCTCTCGTTCTCCTCCCGCCTTCCCCCCTCTCTCGTTCTCCTCCCGCCTTCCCCCCTCTCTCGTTCTCCTCCCGCCTTCCCCCCTCTCTCGTTCTCCTCCCGCCTTCCCCCCTCTCTCGTTCTCCTCCCGCCTTCCCCCCCTCTCGTTCTCCTCCCGCCTTCCCCCCCTCTCGTTCTCCTCCCGCCTTCCCCCCCTCTCGTTCTCCTCCCGCCTTCCCCCCCTCTCGTTCTCCTCCCGCCTTCCCCCCCTCTCGTTCTCCTCCCGCCTTCCCCCCCTCTCGTTCTCCTCCCGCCTTCCCCCCCTCTCGTTCTCCTCCCGCCTTCCCCCCCTCTCGTTCTCCTCCCGCCTTCCCCCCCTCTCGTTCTCCTCCCGCCTTCCCCCCCTCTCGTTCTCCTCCCGCCTTCCCCCCCTCTCGTTCTCCTCCCGCCTTCCCCCCCTCTCGTTCTCCTCCCGCCTTCCCCCCCTCTCGTTCTCCTCCCGCCTTCTCCCCCCTCTCGTTCTCCTCCCGCCTTCCCCCCTCTCTCTCTCTCTCGTTCTCCTCCCGCCTTCCCCCCTCTCTCTCTCATTCTCCTCCCGCCTTCCCCCCTCTCTCTCTCGTTCTCCTCCCGCCTTCCCCCCTCTCTCTCTCTCTCTCTCGTTCTCCTCCCGCCTTCCCCCCTCTCTCGTTCTCCTCCCTCCATCCCACTCTCTCTGTTCCCTCCATCCCTCTCTCTAGGCATCTGTGTTGTTTGAGAGGGAGGAGGATGCTAAGAAGCTGGCTAGCTGTAAGAACCTGACCATCAAAGGTCAGACCGTCACCGTACTAACGGAGAAAGATGCTCTGCTGGACGACTCCAAGGAACTGAACCAAACCAACAAGTCTACCGATGAAAAGTAAGAGAAATCAGCAACTCGTTTCTTTATTTAATTAGTTAACTCTATATACATTATGATATTCGTTAGTTACACGATGTAGAAATCCATCCACCATTTCCTGGTTGCTAAAGCTCGAAATAGTTTGTCTAATTTCAGTTTGTGACAAAATAGTCTAGTATAGTGTAGATAGTCATTGTTCCATCTACATTAATCTAGTATAGTGGAGTCATTGTACCATCTACATTAATCTAGTATAGTGTAGAGAGTCATTGTTCCATCTACATTAATCTAGTATAGTGTAGAGAGTCATTGTTCCATCTACATTAATCTAGTATAGTGTAGAGAGTCATTGTTCCATCTACATTAATCTAGTATAGTGTAGAGAGTCATTGTTCCATCTACATTAATCTAGTATAGTGTAGAGAGTCATTGTTCCATCTACATTAATCTAGTATAGTGTAGAGAGTCATTGTTCCATCTACATTAATCTAGTATAGTGTAGAGAGTCATTGTACCATCTACATTAATCTAGTATAGTGGAGTCATTGTACCATTTACATTAATCTAGTATAGTGTAGAGAGTCATTGTACCATCTACATTAATCTAGTATAGTGTAGAGAGTCATTGTACCATCTACATTAATCTAGTATAGTGTAGAGAGTCATTGTTCCATCTACATTAATCTAGTATAGTGTAGAGAGTCATTGTTCCATCTACATTAATCTAGTATAGTGTAGAGAGTCATTGTACCATCTACATTAATCTAGTATAGTGTAGAGAGTCATTGTTCCATCTACATTAATCTAGTATAGTGTAGAGTCATTGTTCCATCTACATTAATCTAGTATAGTGTAGAGTCATTGTTCCATCTACATTAATCTAGTATAGTGTAGAGTCATTGTTCCATCTACATTAATCTAGTATATTGTAGAGTCATTGTAACATCTACATTAATCTAGTATAGTGTAGAGAGTCATTGTACCATCTACATTAATCTAGTATAGTGGAGTCATTGTACCATCTACATTAATCTAGTATAGTGTAGAGAGTCATTGTACCATCTACATTAATCTAGTATAGTGTAGAGAGTCATTGTTCCATCTACATTAATCTAGTATAGTGTAGAGAGTCATTGTACCATCTACATTAATCTAGTATAGTGTAGAGTCATTGTTCCATCTACATTAATCTAGTATAGTGTAGAGTCATTGTTCCATCTACATTAATCTAGTATAGTATAGAGAGTCATTGTTCCATCTACATTAATCTAGTATAGTGTAGAGAGTCATTGTACCATCTACATTAATCTAGTATAGTGTAGAGAGTCATTGTTCCATCTACATTAATCTAGTATAGTGTAGAGAGTCATTGTACCATCTACATTAATCTAGTATAGTATAGAGAGTCATTGTTCCATCTACATTAATCTAGTATAGTGTAGAGAGTCATTGTACCATGTACATTAATCTAGTATAGTGTAGAGAGTCATTGTTCCATCTACGTTAATCTAGTATAGTGTAGAGAGTCATTGTACCATCTACATTAATCTAGTATAGTGTAGAGTCATTGTTCCATCTACATTAATCTAGTATAGTGTAGAGAGTCATTGTACCATCTACATTAATATAGTATAGTGTAGAGTCATTGTTCCATCTACATGGGGGGTTGCAACTTAATTAGGAAGGTGTTCCTAATGTTTGGTATACCCAGTATATAATCTGGGCTTGTTTTCATCGTGTCCCGAGGCATTTCTAGGAGAGTGAGCTGTGTTTCATACATAATTGCCCAGGAGAAAGGCGAACTTAATTAGGAAGGTGTTCCTAATGTTTGGTTTACTCAGTGTGTGTGTGTGTGTGTGTGTGTGTGTGTGTGTATATATATATATATATATATATATATATATCACCGAATGACGGCTTCGGGTGTATTGATGGGGGTGTGTGAGGCTAAAAATAAATGTAGTCCTTCTTTTGTGGCATTTCGCGAAGGCTTTATGTGATACGGATCATACCGTATGTTTTTTGTGGTTGTCCTTGTTCGCTAGGAACATCGCTGAACGCCGTCCAAAGGCTCTATCAGCGGATTCATTACTAAATATACAAGCATACAAAACATTTTCCAGTTTCTGAAAAGACTACAGCTTTGTGCTCTGGCTCCCGTCCCTCCCCCAAGGTGGGGCTTTAATAAAAACTCCCGTCCCTCCCCCAAGGGGGGCTTTAAAAAAAACTCCCGTCCCTCCACCAAGGGGGGCTTTAAAAAAAACTCCCGTCCCTCCCCCAAAGGGGGCTTTAAAAAAAACTCTCGTCCCTCCCCCAAGGGGGGCTTTTTAAAAAAAAGGAAGTGGACACCAACAATATCCTTTTGGGCAAAACTGAAAGAACTGACCAGTCATGTCTTCAAACGATTCGCTCAACAACACGAATTCGACCATTGGAGCATTTTGTTACGGTCTATAAGCTACATGGTGACTACATGGTGCCTTTCGACTGGAATATAGCGAAGAGGATTCGAAACAAAGAGTTGGATTTAGCTAACGTTAAAAGCTCAGCTACAGCCGATGGCACCAAGAAGGCAGAGGACAAATGCGGTGCCTAGATAAGTAAGTTATTTTTCCTGCGAGCCACCTAGCTAGCTAGCTATGTTTTAGTTTATCTACTGAAATCCATATTGTGTATTGCTTACTAACATGGGGGCGGGGAAATGTAATTTATGTTTCTGTTTGCTAACTTAGCTAGGGAGGTTAGCTAGCTGGCTAGGTAGCAAAGTTAGCTAAACAACTACCGGTAGCCATATCTATGACTAAAAAGAGAAAATGTTTTACAATCAGAGCTATTTTGTATCTCGAATTGTAAAACCTCTTCTCTTTTTAGTCGTAGATAAAGCTACAACATAACAACCAGCCAACTAAAGCGATATAAGCACATGACTGGAGTTGGGTAGCTAGTTAGCCTGGCGCCTGCTAACATGTTATGCGCTTAACCTCGCGTTTTGTAACTTTGTTAGCAAATGTGTAACATCGGCAACTTAATTTTACTAGCTAGCTATGTAACATAATTGTTTATGATTATGACCGGGGATGCATTTCAAAATGGCACAAAATGATAGGATTCAAAACAGATGTAAATAACAGTATTGTATAGCTAGCTAGCTAAGTTTACTAGCAAACAGTGAGGAGACACAATAATACTATTTATTGTTGTAAATATCTTAAACTAAAGCTGTTTTTTTTTACTATAATTTTTTGTTGTTGCCTAACTATTCCTGTTAGTATCTACTTACAGCCATGTCTACGTACCTAGGTACATTTTTACATAGTCTGGTCACTATGTAAAAGATGAGTGTTGTGCTTTATTTTGTATTAGGCTAGATATTGTACATGTAATCTGTGCCTGCGGAAGCATGTTCAAAGTAGTCAACCCTAATATTGATGTTATGCGTGGTTAAAACTGTTGTTCAAACTACAATAGTGTGTGTATATAAATATATATATTTTATTTTTTTTTGTCTTTCAGACAATATCGTGACGCCGGGGCTTCCTCCTGAAGTGGATTCTAGAACCAGAATTCCCGCGTGTCGTTGTAGCAGTACTGTATTCCGTGAACTGTAAACCCTCCTAGTGGGATTAAACATGATGCTGGATTTCAAACCGATGACTCTTGAGGAGCTGAATGGCAGTTTGATCATGACATCACTCCCCCCCTCCCCCCCCTTACAGCTTTACAGAGTATCCCCTGACCTTTTATTACACTGATCGCACTGTGTTGTCTTCCTGTGTGTTTCTTTGGGAAAGGACATTTTTCACCAATGACCACCGGTTTTCTTAATTACAGATTGTTACATTAGATAATGTGATTTTAACCAAAGATCGTTGTAGCACAGAGAATTCTTCACCAGCCTCGGTGACGCCATCCTCGACTCAAGGAAACGGGAGTCTCAAGTGTCCCGTGTTCAGTTGCAAGGTGGTCAGTTTTGAATTTAGAAAATGCTCCTCCATTTATTAAAATGTTTTTTTTTTGGTGTGTGTTGCCATCTTGTCTATTTCAAGTCTTCTCTTACCGATGAAGACCTGGTCTCTGGCATCATGACATGCAGTACTTTGAAGTGGACACCCACCTGTCTTCCCTCAATGGAGATATACGACTTGGAATAGACGAGATGTGTGTGAAATATCTTTGGGTTAAATCACATTGTTGCACCAGAGAAATCTGCAGCTATAGTTTTCTGCACCTGTCTCTTTACACCTGAGACGCCCTCGGACACACACTGAACTGTACTAGACCGGTCATAAATGTTTTTTTGTTTTTACCATAGAACATTCTTGTCGAATTTCCCAGTTCTCTTTGAGTCAGAGTTAAATAGTGTACAATCCCCTGTATTTTAGATTGGGACAAATAAACCTTGGAATATGTGAATGTTTAGCATCTGTTTTGATGCTATAGAGTCCTATTTAGTTTATGTAAATATATTCTGTGAATCCAAGGCGTCTGCATGTTGAAGATTGATAGAAAATTGTTATTTCTATGGTGGTTCTACATCGGGGGCTCTCCAACCCTGTTCCTGAAGAGCTACTGTCAGGATTTCACTACAACCTTAATCTAGCGTAACTGATTCTAATACTAAGAACAGGGTTGGAGAGCGCTAGTCTAGAACGAGTGCCCTAGTCTACATGGAGAACAGGGTTGGAGAGCGCTAGTCTACGTCGAGTGCCCTAGTCTACATGGAGAACAGGGTTGGAGAGCCCTAGTCTACATGAAGAACAGGGTTGGAGAGCCCTAGTCTACATGAAGAACAGGGTAGCAGAGCCCTAGTCTACGTGGAGAACAGGGTTGGAGAGCCCTAGTCTACGTGGAGAACAGGGTTGGAGAGCCCTAGTCTACATGAAGAACAGGGTAGCAGAGCCCTAATCTACATAAAGAACAGGGTTGGAGAGCCCTAGTCTACGCGGAGAACAGGGTTGGAGAGCCCTAGTCTACGTGGAGAACAGGGTTGGAGAGCCCTAGTCTACATGAAGAACAGGGTTGGAGAGCCCTAGTCTACGTGGAGAACAGGGTTGGAGAGCCCTAGTCTACGTGAAGAACAGGGTTGGAGAGCCCTAGTCTACGTGGAGAACAGGGTTGGAGAGCCCTAGTCTACGTGGAGAACAGGGTTGGAGAGCCCTAGTCTACGTGGAGAACAGGGTTGGAGAGCCCTAGTCTACGTGGAGAACAGGGTTGGAGAGCCCTAGTCTACGTGGAGAACAGGGTTGGAGAGCCCTAGTCTACATGAAGAACAGGGTAGCAGAGCCCTAGTCTACGTGGAGAACAGGGTTGGAGAGCCCTAGTCTACGTGGAGAACAGGGTTGGAGAGCCCTAGTCTACGCGGAGAACAGGGTTGGAGAGCCCTAGTCTACGCGGAGAACAGGGTTGGAGAGCCCTAGTCTACGTCGAGAACAGGGTTGGAGAGCCCTAGTGTACATGGTCTCATGCTGAGCCACACTGGCTGCTTTTACACAGGCAGCCTATTTCTGATCTTAATCACATCAGCTCTTTTTTCAGAACTGATCTGATTGGTCAATATAACATTTAGTAAAGAAAAATAGATACAGTGGGGCAAAAAAGTATTTAGTATCTAGTCAGCCACCAATTGTGCAAGTTCTCCCACTTAAAAAGATGAGAGAGGCCTGTAATTTTCATCATAGGTACACTTCAACTATGACAGACAAAATGAGAAAAAAAAATCCAGAATCACATTGTAGGATTTTTAATTAATTTATTTGCACATTATGGTGGAAAATAAGTATTTGGTCAATAACAAAAGTTTATCTCAATACTTTGTTATATGACCCTTTGTTGGCAATGACAGAGGTCAAACGTTTTCTGTAAGTCTTCACGAGGTTTTCACACACTGTTGCTGGTATTTTGGCCCATTCCTCCATGCAGATCTCCTCTAGAGCAGTGATGTTTTGGGGCTGTTGCTGGGCAACATGGACTTTCAACTCCCTCCAAAGATTTTCTATGGGGTTGAGATCTGGAGACTGGCTAGCTAAGCATACCTAACATGGACACTTTCAATATTGTCTGCTTGCTGCTAGCAAACTAGCGTCACCATATTGGCAGTAAGATTGCTATCCAGCTAAAATCCAACTCGCCAACCATGGACGATTTCTGCACATTCATCATCATTGCCAATGTTACAAACACAGTGAGATAGTTAGTTATATCGACAATATTTACTTTTTTTTTAGTAACGGGAGTGTTTTTTCCAGACAAGGGTGGAATACGATTGCTAGCAGATTTGAGCTACACTTATTTGCTAACATTAGCTAGCTTACATTAGTTAAAAGTCCATCGGAGATAGAAAGAACAAATATTTACCCTGCTAAAGTTAGTTACCAGTCTAGCATTGACTATCATGTGATGAAACATGTTGGTTTGACAGTGTGTATAGTAAAAAGATAGCTATAGGATTTAGCTTTAGCTTTAGATTTTGACATTTCAAATACAGGACTGTAACATTAGCTAGCTAACTTAAGGCAGTCAAAGTTGATTTGTCACATGTGTCGAATACAACAGGTTTCATCTTACCGTGAAATGCTTACTTAAAACTGCATTGTTGTAAGAAAAATACCTAAAGAAATAAAAATAACAAATAATTAGCCATTTGATTAGATGTTCAGTAGTCTTATGGCTTGTGGGTAGAAACCTCTTGGACTTTTTTGGTACCGTTTGCCGTGCTGTAGCAGAGAGAACAGTCTATGACTAGGGTGGCTGGAGTCTTCGACAATTTTTAGGGCCTTCCTCTGACACCGCCTGGTATAGAGGTCCTGGATGGCAGGAAGCTTGGGCCCAGTGATGTACTGTTTCGCTACCCTCTGTAGCGCCTTGCGGTCGGAGGTCGAGTAGTTGCCATACCAGACTGATGCAACCAGTCAGGATGCTCTCGATGGTGCAGCTGTTGAACCTTTTGAGGATCTGGGGACCCATGCCAAATCTTCTCAGTCTCCTGAGGGGGAATAGGTTTTGTCATGCCCTCTTCACGACTGTCTTGGTGTGCTTGGGCCATGTCAGTTTGTTGATGATGTGGACATCAAGGAACTTGAAGCTCTCAATCTGCTCCACTACAGCCCGGTCCTCCTTTTCCTGTAGTCTACTATCATCTCCTTTGTCTTGATCACATTGAGGGAGAGGTTGCTGTCCTGGCACCACACGGCCAGGTCTCTGTTCTCTCCCTATAGGCTGCCTCGTCGTTGTCGGTGATCAGGCCTACCACTGTTGTCATCGGAAACTTAATGATGGTGTTGGAGTCGTGCCTACCCGTGCAGTCATGAGTGAACAGGGAGTACATGAGGGAGCACACCCCTGAGGGGCCCCTGTGTTGAGGATCAGTGTGGTGGATGTGATGTTACCTACCCTCACCACCTGGGGGTGGCCCGTCAGGAAGTCCAGGATCCAGTTGCAGATGGGGGAGTTTTGTCCCAGGATCCTTAGCTTAGTGATGAGCATTGAGGGCACTATGGTGTTGAACGCTGAGCTGTAGTCAATGAATAGCATTCTCATGTAGGTGTTCCTTTTGTCCAGGTGGGAAAGGGCACTGTGGAGTGCAATAGAGATTGCATCATCTGTGGACCTGTTGTATCGGTATGCAAATTGGAGTGGGTCTAGGGTTTCTGGGAAAATGGTGTTGATGTGAGCCATGACCAGCCTTTTCAAAGCAATTCATGGCTACAGATGTGAGTGCTACGGGTCGGTAGTCATTTAGGCAGGTTACCTTAGTGTTCTTGGGTACAAGGACTATGGTGGTCTGTTTGAAACATGCAGGTATTACAGACTCGGACAGGTTGAAAATGTCAGTGAAGACACTTGCCAATTGGTCAGCGCATGCTCGGAGTACACGTCCTGGTAATCCGTCTGGCCCTGTTTACCTGTTTAAAGGTCTTCCTCACATCGGTGTGAATGCCGGACTTTTACCATCTACTATGAGCAGAAGAATACACAGGAAGTTTAAACTTCCTGATTCTACCAGTCAAGTGTGTCAAGGGTTTTTCTTTCTTTTTACTATTTTCTACATTGTAGAATAATAGTGAAGACATCAAAACTATGAAATAACACATATGGAATCATGTGGTAACCAAAAAAAGTATTAAACAAATCTAAATGTATTTTAGATTCTTCAAATTATCCACCCTTTGCCCGTGATGATAGCTATGCACACTCTTGGATTTCTCTCAACCAGCTTCATGAGAAATGCTTGTCCAACAGTCTTGAAGGAGTGCCCACATATGCTGAGCACTTGTTGACTGTTTTTCCTTCATTCTGTGGGCCAACTCATCCTAAACCATCTCAATTGGGTTGAGGTCAGGTGATTGTGGAGGCCAGGTCATCTGATGCAGCACTCCCATCACTTTCCTTCTTGGTCAAATAGCCCTTACACAGCCTGGAGGTGTGTTGGGTCATTGTCCCGTTGAAAAACAAATGATAGTCCCACTAAGGACTAACCAGATGGGATGGTGTATCACTGCCTAATGCTGTAGTAGCCATTGTAGAATGCTGTGGTAGCCATGCTGGTTAAGTTTGTCTTGAATTCGAAATGAATCACTGACAGTGTCACCAGCAAAGTACCATCACACCTCCTCCTCCATGCTTCACGGTGGGAACCACATATGCAGAGGTCATCCGTTCGCCTACTCTGCGTCTCACAAAGACACGGCGCTTGGAACCAAAAATCTCAAATTTGGACTTATACCAAAGGACTGATTTCCACCGGTCTAATGTCCATTGCTCGTGTTTCTTGGCCCAAGCAAGTCTCTTCTTATTGGTGTCCTTTAGTAGTGGTTTCTTTGCAGCAATTCAACCATGAAGACCTGATTCACACAGTCTCCTCTGAACAGTTGATGTTGAGATGTGTCTGTTGAACTGGGCTGCTATCTGAGGCTGTTAACTCTAATGAACAGCAGAGGTAACTCTGGGGCTTCCTTTCTTGTGGCGGTCCTCATGAGAGACAGTTTCATCGCTTGGTATTTGCGACTGCACTTGTTTTTGAAATGTTCCACGTTGACTAACCATCATGTCTTAAATCAAAGTAGTTTTCCTTTGCTTATTTGAGCTGTTCTTGCCATAATACTGACTTTGTCTTTCACCAAATAAGGGCTGTCTTCTGTATACCCACCCTACACCTTGTCACAACACACCAGATTGGCTCAAACGCATTAAGAAGGAAAGAAATACCACAAATTAACTTTTAACAAGGCACACCTGTTAATTGAAATGCATTCCTGAAGCTGGTTGTCATCAAAGCAAAGGCTACTTTAAAGGGTCTCAAATATAAAATATACAGTATTTAGATTTAACACTTTTTTTGGTTACTACATAATTCAATATGTAATAATAATACATAATACAATTTAATCGTTATTTCATAGTTTTGATGTCTTCACTATTATTCTACAAGGTGTCCAAACTTTTGACTGGTACTTTATACTGAACAAAAAAAATAGAACCTCAACATGTAAAGTGTTGGTCCCATTTTTCATTGGCTGAAAGAAAAGATCCAAGAAATGTTTGTTACGCACAAAAAATATTTCTTCTCACAAATGTGAAGAATTTAGTCCTGTTATTTTCCACCATAATTTGCAAATAAATTCATAAAAAGTGTACCTATGATGAAAATTACAGGCCTCTCTCATCTTTTTAAGTGGGAGAACTTGCACAATTGGTGGCTGACTAAATACTTTTTTTTGCCCCACTGTGTGTGTGTGTATATATACATATATATTTATATATTTTAATTGTACACATTTTTTTTATAAATTTATATCTCCAATAAGTTGCTAGTGGTCAATGGAATGTGACGGTAACAACAGAGCCTGAGAACCGTCGTATTCATTTTCAGGTTGGATTTTCCCGACAGATTTTGTGTTGCGCGCGCAACGAGTGACTTGTTTTCCATCATTGAGGAGGCGGTGTGATAGCTAGCTGAGCCCATGGCGAAACGTGACCAATGGCTAGCGGAAATAGCTAGCTTGCAGCCGCAAAAAGGCAAACGACCCAGCAGCAACTACTCCATCTAAGGGGTGTCAAACTCATTCCGCGGAGGGCTGGGTGTCTGCGGGTTTTGGGTTTTTCCTTCCAATTAAGACCTAGACAACCAGTTGAGGGTGTTCCTCACTAATTAATTAATTAATCAATCAGGTGCTAGGATTTTTTACATTTTATTTCACCTTTATTTAATCAGGTAAGTTGAGAACAAGTTCTCATTTACAACTGTGACCTGGCCAAGATAAAGCAAAGCAGTTCGACACATACAACAACACAGAGTTACACATGGAGTAAACAAACATACAGTAGAAAAGTCTATATAGTGATACGATGTGAGCAAATTAGGTGAGATAGGTAAGGCAATAAATAGGCTATGGTGGCAAAATAATTACAATATAGCAATTAAACACTGGAATGGTAGATGTGCAGAAGATGAATGTGCATGTAGAGATACAGGATGCGAAGGTACAAGATAAATAAATACAGTATGGGTAGTTGTTTGGGCTGTTTACAGGTGAGCTATGTACAGGTGCAGTGATCTGTGAGCTGCTCTGACAGCTGGTGCTTAAAGCTAGTGAGGGAGATAAGAGTCTCCATCTTCAGAGATTTCTGCAGTTCGTTCCAGTCATTGGCAGCAGAGAACTGGAAGGAGAGGTGGCCAAAAGAAGAATTGTCTTTGGGGATGACCAGTGAGATATACCTGCTGGAGCGCGTGCTACAGGTGGGTGTTGTTTTCGTGACCAGTGAGCTGAGATAAAGCGGGGCTTTACCTAGCAGAGACTTGTAGATGACCTGGAGCCAGTGGGTTTGGCGACGAATATGAAGCGAGGGCCAGCCAACAAGAGCATACAGGTTGCAGTGGTCGGTAGTATATGGGCTTTGGTGACAAAACTGATGGCACTGTGATAGACTGCATCCAATTTGCTGAGTAGAGGGTTGGAGGCTATTTTGTAAATGAGATCGTCGAAGTCGAGGATCGGTAGGATGTTTTACAAGGGTATGTTTGGCAGCATGAGTGAAGGAGGCTTTGTTGCGAAATTTGAAGCCGATTCTATATTTAATTTTGGATTGGAGATGTTTGATGTGGGTCTGTAAGGAGAGTTTACAGTCTACCCAGACACCTAGGTATTTGTAGTTGTCCACATATTCTAAGTCAGAACCGTCCAGAGTAGTGATGTTAGTCAGGGGGGGGGAGCGATCGGTTGAAGAGCATGCATTTAGTTTTACTAGCATTTAAAAGCAGTTGGAGGCCACAGAAGGAGTGGTGTATGGCATTGAAGCTCATCTGGAGGTTAGTTAACACAGTGTCCAACGATGGGCCAGAAGTATACAGAATGGTGTCGTCTGCGTAGAGGTGGATCAGAGAATCACCAGCAGCGAGACCGACATCATTGACGTATACAGAGAAGAGAGTCGGTCCAAGAATTGAACCCTGTGGCACCCCCATAGAGTCTGCCAGAGGTCCGGACAACAGGCCCTCCGATTTGACACACTGAACTCTATCAGAGAAGAGAGTCGGCCCGAGAATTGAACCCTGTTGCACCCCCATAGAGTCTGCCAGAGGTCCGGACAACAGGCCCTCTGAGGATGGAGCGAAAACCCGCTGACACTCGGCCTATCAAGTGAGTTTGACACGTGATCCAAAGAATCAGAGACATTTGGAGAGTAGACAGGCAAAAAAGGAACCTCGGATTTGTGGAGAGAACTAAGGGAGTTGAAGGGATTCAAAACAGACCCAGAATTTGATTATTTATTTTTTTCGACTGAAAAGGTAAGACATGGTTAGCTAGATAATAAGTGAAATGTTGCTTTTTTTTAGTGGTAAAAAATGTGTGGCAATATTTTGGATTTCTTGTTTTGAATTCTTTCGAGACAGCTGTCCAATAGTCTACATTAGCTAGCTGACATTAGCTAGTAAGCTTGTTAGCTGACTGCAACATTGGTTTGTTTCATTTTGAATATGAAATGTGGCTCCACTAGTTTAGTCGTAATTTAAGTGTGTAACGTTGCTTAACTTTGTGTCTGTGGTCTGAAACCAAAGCTGATATTGGTTAACTAGCTAGCAGCTTCATTTCACACAAGTGTACTGGCACAGAATAGCCACAAAGCCCAGTTCAGAGACATATGACATGACGTGACAGTTTGTTTGATCTGAACAGTCTAGTTTTATAACGTTTGTTGTTGGCAGGAGTATTACAGATTCAACATGTCAAGTCTGGTTTAGCCATTCAAAGAACATTGGGCTAACATTGTGTTCAGCTAATCAGCTAGCTAGCTATATATTTGCTGTACACAGCTAGCCTGGTGTGCTGACATTTCTGACAAGTCAAAAACTGAACTCTGTTTCTGGTATGTCATGACACGCGTTTTCCTACAAGTGGCAACTTTTTTTTTTTTTGTTTAAAATGTTAATCTCGTAATTGTAAAGCGGCACTGTGGAAACGATCTCAACTGCACATCTTGTGTTTTTGACCTGAATGCCTCATCTTTGTACGACACATTCTATAGCTAGTTTTAGAATGATCTCTGATCTAGGTCAGAGATGGTCAACTCGTCATCGGGAGTTTCTTTTGGGGACACTTGCCCCAGCTGTCATGACGCCAATAATTATGGTCTTGTGTTTAGAATTGAATTGATTTTAATCAGGTGTGATTTTAGTTAATTTTATACTCACCAAATTATTTTTCTTTCAGCTAAAGGAGACTCCACACTAACCAAGTCTCGAAGGTGAAAGTGTCTACGCATATTTGAAAACGTCAAAGGACTATACCAACATCCCAGGACTTCAGAGAGAAGTATTGTGAAGACTGGGATCTCAATTTGGGGGGGGGTCTACTAAGGAGAAGGATCATGTGATCAGATTAACCAGGACTTCCTGAAGTGTCACAGGGTGCAGTAAGCTTTTATGAGCTGGGAATGTCCGGAGCTTTCTCCGTTTGTCAGATTTGGTTGTTCCCAGGAAGTGTGTGAACCTACAGATTTGGTTGTTCCCAGGAAGTGTGTGAACCTACAGATTTGGTTGTTCCCAGGAAGTGTGTGAACCTACAGATTTGGTTGTTGAAAGACGTGGGATGTTTGTTTGGGCAACAATAAACTTGTGTGAGAAACAATACTTGTGTATTTTTTTTATTTTTTTTATCTAGCATATAGTCATCATTATTGTACATTTGAAATTGTTTTAGAATGATTTTTACTAAACTGTTGTCTTTTCCTGGATGTCTATGGTCTCATAAGGCTTACACTTCAAATGAGTAGACCTACAGGTCTGTAGATATCCAGAAAGGTGTGTGTGGGCTACCTACAGGTCTGTAGATATCCAGAAAGGTGTGTGGGCTACCTACAGGTCTCTAGATATCCAGAAGGTGTGTGTGGGCTACCTACAGGTCTGTAGATAGCCAGAAGGTGTGTGTGGGCTACCTACAGGTCTGTAGATATCCAGAAGGTGTGTGTGTGTGGGCTACCTACAGGTCTGTAGATATCCAGAAAGGTGTGTGTGTGTGGGCTACCTACAGGTCTGTAGATATCCAGAAGGTGTGTGGGCTACCTACAGGTCTGTAGATATCCAGAAGGTGTGTGTGGGCTACCTACAGGTCTGTAGATATCCAGAAAGGTGTGTGTGTGGGCTACCTACAGGTCTGTAGATATCCAGAAAGGTGTGTGTGTGGGCTACCTACAGGTCTGTAGATATCCAGAAAGGTGTGTGTGTGGGCTACCTACAGGTCTGTAGATATCCAGAAAGGTGTGTGTGTGTGGGCTACCTACAGGTCTGTAGATATCCAGAAGGTGTGTGTGGGCTACCTACAGTTCTGTAGATATCCAGAAGGTGTGTGGGCTACCTACAGGTCTGTAGATATCCAGAAGGTGTGTGTGTGGGCTACCTACAGGTCTGTAGATATCCAGAAGGTGTGTGTGTGGGCTACCTACAGGTCTGTAGATATCCAGAAAGGTGTGTGTGGGCTACCTACAGGTCTGTAGATATCCAGAAAGGTGTGTGTGTGGGCTACCTACAGGTCTGTAGATATCCAGAAAGGTGTGTGTGGGCTACCTACAGGTCTGTAGATATCCAGAAGGTGTGTGTGGGCTACCTACAGGTCTGTAGATATCCAGAAAGGTGTGTGTGGGCTACCTACAGGTCTGTAGATATCCAGAAGGTGTGTGGGCTACCTACAGGTCTGTAGATATCCAGAAGGTGTGTGTGTGGGCTACCTACAGGTCTGTAGATATCCAGAAGGTGTGTGTGGGCTACCTACAGGTCTGTAGATATCCAGAAAGGTGTGTGTGGGCTACCTACAGGTCTGTAGATATCCAGAAAGGTGTGTGTGTGGGCTACCTACAGGTCTGTAGATATCCAGAAAGGTGTGTGTGGGCTACCTACAGGTCTGTAGATATCCAGAAGGTGTGTGTGGGCTACCTACAGGTCTGTAGATAGCCAGAAGGTGTGTGGGCTACCTACAGGTCTGTAGATATCCAGAAGGTGTGTGTGTGGGCTACCTACAGGTCTCTAGATATCCAGAAGGTGTGTGTGTGGGCTACCTACAGGTCTGTAGATAGCCAGAAGGTGTGTGGGCTACCTACAGGTCTCTAGATATCCAGAAGGTGTGTGGGCTACCTACAGGTCTCTAGATATCCAGAAGGTGTGTGGGCTACCTACAGGTCTGTAGATATCCAGAAAGGTGTGTGTGTGGGCTACCTACAGTTCTGTAGATATCCAGAAAGGTGTGTGTGTGGGCTACCTACAGGTCTCTAGATATCCAGAAGGTGTGTGGGCTACCTACAGGTCTCTAGATATCCAGAAGGTGTGTGGGCTACCTACAGGTCTCTAGATATCCAGAAGGTGTGTGGGCTACCTACAGGTCTCTAGATATCCAGAAGGTGTGTGGGCTACCTACAGGTCTGTAGATATCCAGAAAGGTGTGTGTGTGGGCTACCTACAGGTCTGTAGATATCCAGAAGGTGTGTGTGGGCTACCTACAGGTCTGTAGATATCCAGAAAGGTGTGTGTGTGGGCTACCTACAGTTCTGTAGATATCCAGAAAGGTGTGTGTGTGGGCTACCGTGCTGTAAATAGTACAAAAGGTCAGTTTTATTAGGGGGATACATTTAGAATACAAGGTGGTCTCTGTAACCTTCCTCAAAATAACAAAAGCACCGTGTAAGGGAAAAGTGATATCACCCAGACCAAGGAAAAATGTACACACAAAAAAATCTATATATATATACTTTCAAAGATATCACCTGTTACCTGTTACGTTAAAATACCTTATCACCTGTTACGTTAAAATACCTTATCACCTGTTACGTTAAAATACCTTATCACCTGTTACGTTAAAATACCTTATCACCTGTTACGTTAAAATACCTTATCACCTGTTATCTGTTATGTTAAAATACCTTATCACCTGTTATCTGTTATGTTAAAATACCTTATCACCTGTTATCTGTTATGTTATAATGCCTTATCACCTGTTATCTGTTATGTTATAATACCTTATCACCTGTTATCTGTTACGTTAAAATACCTTATCACCTGTTATCTGTTATGTTATAATACCTTATCACCTGTTATCTGTTATATTAAAATACCTTATCACCTGTTATCTGGTACGTTAAAATACCTTATCACCTGTTATGTTAAAATACCTTATCACCTGTTATCTGTTACGTTAAAATACCTTATCATCTGTTATATTAAAATACCTTATCACCTGTTATATTAAAATACCGTATCACCTGTTATCTGTTACGTTAAAATACCGTATCACCTGTTATCTGTTATATTAAAATACCTTATCAGCTGTTATATTAAAATACCTTATCACCTGTTACGTTAAAATACCTTATCACCTGTTATATTAAAATACCGTATCACCTGTTATCTGTTACGTTAAAATACCGTATCACCTGTTATCTGTTATATTAAAATACCTTATCAGCTGTTATATTAAAATACCTTATCACCTGTTACGTTAAAATACCTTATCACCTGTTATCTGTTACGTTAAAATACCTTATCACCTGTTATCTGTTACGTTAAAATACCTTATCACCTGTTACGTTAAAATACCTTATCACCTGTTATCTGTTACGTTAAAATACCATATCACCTGTTATCTGTTACGTTAAAATACCTTATCACCTGTTATCTGTTATGTTAAAATACCTTATCACCTGTTATGTTATAATACCTTATCACCTGTTACGTTAAAATACCTTATCACCTGTTACGTTAAAATACCTTATCACCTGTTATCTGTTATGTTAAAATACCTCATCACCTGTTATATTAAAATACCTTATCTGTTACGTTAAAATACCTTATCACCTGTTACGTTAAAATACCTTATCACCTGTTATCTGTTATGTTAAAATACCTCATCACCTGTTATATTAAAATACCTTATCACCTGTTACGTTAAAATACCATATCACCTGTCATCTGTTACGTTAAAATACCTTATCACCTGTTATCTGTTACGTTAAAATACCATATCACCTGTTATCTGTTATGTTAAAATACCTTATCACCTGTTATCTGTTACGTTAAAATACCTTATCACCTGTTATCTGTTATGTTAAAATACCTTATCACCTGTTATCTGTTACGTTAAAATACCTTATCACCTGTTATCTGTTATGTTAAAATACCATATCACCTGTTATCTGTTACGTTAAAATACCTTATCACCTGTTATATTAAAATACCTTATCACCTGTTACCTGTTACGTTAAAATACCTTATCACCTGTTATGTTAAAATACCTTATCACCTGTTACGTTAAAATACCTTATCACCTGTTATCTGTTATGTTAAAATACCTTATCACCTGTTATCTGTTATGTTAAAATACCTTATCACCTGTTATCTGTTGTGTTAAAATACCTTATCACCTGTTACGTTAAAATACCTTATCACCTGTTATCTGTTATGTTAAAATACCTTATCACCTGTTATCTGTTATGTTAAAATACCTTATCACCTGTTATCTGTTATGTTAAAATACCTTATCACCTGTTACGTTAAAATACCTTATCACCTGTTATGTTAAAATACCTTATCACCTGTTATCTGTTACGTTAAAATACATTATCACCTGTTATGTTAAAATACCTTATCACCTGTTATCTGTTACGTTAAAATACATTATCACCTGTTATGTTAAAATACCTTATCACCTGTTATCTGTTACGTTAAAATACCTTATCACCTGTTATTTTAAAATACCTTATCACCTGTTATCTGTTACGTTAAAATACCTTATCACCTGTTATTTTAAAATACCTTATCACCTGTTATCTGTTACGTTAAAATACCTTATCACCTGTTATCTGTTACGTTAAAATACCTTATCACCTGTTACGAGTCCCTTTGGCCCTGCAGTCCTGGGAGGGACGAGACCCGTAACATCTCTCATACCAATCATAACAGTGAAAACAGAAACAGAGAGAACTAATAACAACAGACAACTTAAATTTACCATCAAACACTAATGTTTTATTGTTCAAACACACGGTAATGGAAGGGGGGGGGGGGGGGGGGGGGCTGAGCTGGACCCAAGGGAGGAAAAAAAAAAAGAAAAATCTAAGCTAGACTTGCCTGCTTCAATACAGCTAGCTAACTAACCAATACATTACAGCCCCTTTCTAACTAGTGTTCTTAGACAAAGTATTCCTTCGGGTAGTGTAGGCCCATGGGCGACCTGGCTTGGTACCCCCCTTTTCCCACCAGCAATCAAACAAGTCAAATACCAAAACAAAACATACTCGCATAATACCGGACAAATGTGACATTTTTAGGCACAAAAAAACCCAAAAGGAAGCTCAATCCAATTAGAGAGAGGGAGGAACCAACTGACTGGGTTTTTAAACCAAGGGAAAGGGGATGTGATTGGGTAAGGGAAAAGGAGCAGGTGTCTTCTGATTGGCGACTGATGGCTGGCAGCTGTGACTAGTGCAGAAGGAGAGATAAACAAACACACAAGGATACCTGTATCCTTAACATCAACAAATGTTGTATTTTGTTGTTAACCTGTTTTATGTATTTACGTAATCAATACATGGAGTGGTGAAGTGGAGAAGTTGTGTTACGTTTAGGTGCAGGAGTCTCACTGCAATTCATGCAGAGACCCTGGGATAACCCTCTGATACTCCATGATGTCAAACATCACACCAGAGAGACAGGAAGTGGTCAGTTCCAGGATCTCTCTCTGTCTCTCTCTCTCTCTCTCTCTCTCTCTCTCTCTGTCTCTCTCTCTCTCTCTCTCTCTCCCTCCCCCCCTTTCTTCCAAGGACAGCTCTTGCAATTTAGCCTGTAATGACAATAAGAAAAATTAACATGTTATTACAGAATGCATCTAAATGTTGTGTGACAGGATTATATTGTTGTTAAATGGGTAAACGGTACCACAGGTGAAATACTTTTTTATTTTTTACCTACCTTCTCAGCCAGCCTCTCTTCTTGCAGTCGGGCTTTCAAGTTCCGTCTAATTCTTTCTGCAGCCCTGCCTGTTCCCCCTGGGCGGTCTGCAGCCCTGCCTGTTCCCCCTGGGCGGTCTGCAGCCCTGCCTGTTCCCCCTGGGCGGTCTGCAGCCCTGCCTGTTCCCCCTGGGCGGTCTGCAGCCCTGCCTGTTCCCCCTGGGCGGTCTGCAGCCCTGCCTGTTCCCCCTGGGCGGTCTGCAGCCCTGCCTGTTCCCCCTGGGCGGTCTGCAGCCCTGCCTGTTCCCCCTGGGCGGTCTGCAGCTCTGCCTGTTCCCCCTGGGCGGTCTGCAGCTCTTCAAAACTGGAATTGTACAGGAAAAACACTTATTAGGATTGTATTGTAATGCTCACGACATGGTCTTTCACATATAACACTTCCACGATCCAAACACATCTTCATGGCCATAGCTGTGGCGAATCAAGGGGTAATATATATATATATATATATATATATATATATATATATATATATATATATATATATATATATATATATATATATATATATATCTATATATCTCTATCTCTATCTATATCTATATATATCTATATATCTATATATCTCTATCTATATCTATATATATCTATATATCTATATATCTCTATCTCTATCTATATATCTCTATCTATATATCTCTATCTCTATATCTCTATCTCTATATCTCTATCTCTATATCTCTATCTATATATCTCTATCTATATATCTCTATCTCTATATCTCTATCTCTATATCTCTATCTATATATCTCTATCTATATATCTCTATCTATATATCTATATATCTCTATCTCTATCTATATCTATATATATCTATATATCTCTATCTCTATCTATATCTATATATATCTATATATCTATATATCTCTATCTCTATCTATATATCTCTATCTATATATCTCTATCTCTATATCTCTATCTCTATATCTCTATCTCTATATCTCTATCTATATATCTCTATCTATATATCTCTATCTCTATATCTCTATCTCTATATCTCTATCTATATATCTCTATCTATATATCTCTATCTATATATCTCTATCTATATATCTCTATATCCCAGTAATGTTATTAGCTCGCTAGTATAGGAGCCAGAGAAGGACAAAGGACTTGCCAAAGCCAAGGTTATTTTCCATGAACGCAGAGCTACGATAGTCAAAATTCAACTTTCTTTTTTTTTTTTTTTTTTTTTTTTTTTTTTACGGAAGTGTGATAACTAATGTACTAAATATCGTCATATTACCATCTTGTAATTCACAGTAGCTACTATCATCTTTGGCGTTCATTATGGCGTTAGCTGCCATTCAGTCTTGACAACGTGAATATTGTAACATGTACAGTTGAAGTCGGAGGTTTACATACACCTCAGCCAATCACATTTACACTCAGTTTTTCCACAATTCCTGATATTTAATCCTAGTAAAAATTTCTCTGTCTTAGTTCAGTTAAGATCACCACTTCATTTTAAGAATGTGAAATGTCAGAATAATAGTAGAGAGAATTTATTTCAGCTTTTATTTCTTTCATCACATTCCCAGTGGGTCTGAAGTTTACATACACTCAATTAGTATTTGGTAGCATTGCCTTTAAATTGTTTAACTTGGGTCAAACGTTTCGGGTAGCCTTCCACAAGCTTCCCACAATAAGTTGGGTGAATTTTGTCCCATTCCTCCTGACAGAGCTGGTGGAACTGAGTCAGGTTTGTAGGCCTCCTTGTTCGCACACGCTGTTTCAGTTCTGCCCACAAATGTTCTATAGGAATTAGGTCAGGGCTTTGTGATGGCCACTCCAATACCTTGACTTTGTTGTCCTTAAGACATTTTGCCACAACTTTGGAAGTATGCTTGGGGTCATTGTCCATTTGGAAGACACATTTGCGACCAAGCTTTAACTTCCTGACTGATGTCTTGAGATGTTGCTTCAATATATCCATGTGAAGTGCACCAGTCCCTCCTGCAGCAAAGCACCCCCACAACATGATGCTGCCACCCCCGTGCTTCATGGTTGGGATGGTGTTCTTTGGCTTGCAAGCCTCCCCCTTTTTCCTCCAAACATAACGATGGTCATTATGGCCAAACAGTTCTATTCTATCAGAAACAAGTATTTAATAAATCATGCCATGGTATAGAATTCCCTTCAAGCCAATCAGAAACTAGTATTTATTAAATCATGCCATGGTATAGAATTCCCTTCAAGCCAATCAGAAACAAGTATTTATTAAATCATGCCAAGGTATAGAATTCCCTTCAAGCCAATCAGAAACGAGTATTGAATATATCATGCCATGGTATAGAATTCCCTTCAAGCCAATCAGAAACAAGTATTTAATAAATCATGCCATGGTATAGAATTCCCTTCAAGCCAATCAGAAACGAATATTTATTAAATTATGCCATGGTATAGAATTCCCTTCAAGCCAATCAGAAACGAGTATTTATTAAATCATGCCATGGTATAGAATTCCCATCAAGCCAATCAGAAACGAGTATTTATTAAATCATGCCATGGTATAGAATTCCCTTCAAGCCAATCAGAAACGAGTATTTATTAAATCATGCCATGGTATAGAATTCCCTTCAAGCCAATCAGAAACGAGTATTTATTAAATCATGCCATGGTATAGAATTCCCTTCAAGCCAATCAGAAACGAGTATTTAATAAATCATGCCATGGTATAGAATTCCCTTCAAGCCAATCAGAAACGAGTATTTATTAAATCATGCCATGGTATAGAATTCCCTTCAAGCCAATCAGAAACGAGTATTTATTAAATCATGCCATGGTATAGAATTCCCTTCAAGCCAATCAGAAACGAGTATTTATTAAATCATGCCATGGTATGAGACTCTGAGACTCTCTCTATGAGAGATTTTCTTCCACTATGTTTACAATTACGTTGAATTACGTTATTTTGGGTGTTCATCAATGCTTTTATTTTTTACATTTAGTTACCATTTATCAAGGTGCAAAATGCCTCTTTCTCTCTCTCTCCTCCTCGTCTTCCTCTCTCTCTCCTCATCTTCCCCTCTCTCTCCTCCTCATCTTCCTCCCTCTCTCTCCTCCTCATCTTCCTCCCTCTCTCTCCTCCTCATCTTCCTCTCTCTCTCTCTCCTCCTCATCTTCCTCTCTCTCCTCCTCATCTTCCTCTCTCTCTCTCCTCCTCATCTTCCTCTTCAGGAGCTCTTCAGCAGCCAACACCCACACCACCAAGTCAACCGCAACCAAAATGTCTTCTACATCCTCAACTAAACCGCAAACTGACTGTCCCAAGACCACACCCAAAGGGTCGAGGGTTAACACCAAGGCTCAGCCAACCACGGCTAAGGGGGCTGTCCACACCCTCATTCCTAAACTGGTACGTTTGGACTTCTTTTTTTTACACGAACGCACTAGTCACGCCAGTGGTTGTTAACGTCGGCTCTAGTGTTATTTTGGGGTGGGAATTGTGTTTCTGTCACCCATGGTGACACTAAGGACATGGAGGTCAAAGTAACCTATGAGAAGAACCCAGCCACCAGAGCATGACACTGGGCCGTTCTGGTGGAAACACGGCAGTTTGAGGCTTTTAGGTCAAAGGTCAACCCCCAGTGAAAATGTGTTGTTTTTGTCTTGGAGTAAAGTTTTATTTTATTTGTCTATGTAATTAGATTTTGAAGAGGTTAATTGTGCAATGTGGAAAATGTGTCTTTGGCCTCGTCACATAAAAACAGCCGTTGTAAACAATGCATGAATCATAATAAAGGTGAAGTAATTTATAACTATGTTGGATGGTTCATCACGCTGGAAGGAGTCAATGGGTCAGTTCTTTATCAACTTCATCTATACCCGACTTCCCCTTTAACTGTTAACACAACATCGCTCTCCCTCCCCCCCCCTCTCTCTCTTTCACTCCCTCTCTCTTTCACTCTCTCTCTCTCCCACTCCCTCTCTCCCCCTCCCTCTCTCTCTTTCACTCCCTCTCTCTCTCTCTCCCCCTCACTCTCTCTCCCCCTCCCTCTCTCTCTTTCACTCCCTCCCTCTCTCTTTCACTCTCTTTCTCTCCCCCTCCCTCTCTCTTTCACTCCCTTTCTCTCTCCCCCTCCCTCTCTCTCTCTCCCCCTCCCTCCCTCTCTTTCACTCCCTCTCTCTCCCTCTCTCTCTTTCACTCCCTTTCTCTCTCCCTCCCTCTCTCTCTTTCACTCTCTCTCCCTCTCTCTCTCTCTCTCCCTCTCTCCCTCTCCCTCTTTCACTACCTCTCTCTCTCTCCCTCTCTCTCTCCCCCTCCCTCTCTCTCTTTCACTCCCTCTCTCTCTCCCTCTCCCTCTCTCTCTTTCACTCCCTCTCGCTCCCTCTCTCTCTTTCACTCCCTCTCCCCCCCCCCTCTCGCTCTCTCCCCTCCCTCTCTCTCTTTCACTCCCTCTCTCCCCCTCTCTCTCTTTCACTCTTTCACTCCCTCTCTCTCCCCCTCCCTCTCTCTCTTTCACTCCCTCTCTCTCCCCCTCCCTCTCTCTCTTTCACTCCCTCTCTCTCCCCCTCCCTCTCTCTCTTTCACTCCCTCTCTCTCCCCCTCCCTCTCTCTCTTTCACTCCCTCTCTCTCCCCCTCCCTCTCTCTCTTTCACTCCCTCTCTCTCCCCCTCCCTCCCTCTCTTTCACTCCCTCTCTCTCCCTCCCTCTCACTCTTTCACTCCCTCTCTCTCCCCCTCCCTCTCTCTCTTTCACTCCCTCTCTCTCCCCCTCCCTCTCTCTCTTTCACTCCCTCTCTCTCCCCCTCCCTCTCTCTCTTTCACTCCCTCTCTCTCCCCCTCCCTCCCTCTCTCTCACTCCCTTTCTCTCCTCCCTCATTCTCTTTGTGTGTGTGTAGCCTGGTTGTGGAAATAATAGGTTTGTGAAGATTGAAGGTTTACCAGAGACTGGCTATACAGAGGAAGATGTTCTGGATCTGGTGAAGCCTTACGGATACAAACCTGGACTCTACAACTGTTTCATTCTGCCTGCACAGAGATGGGTAGGTTGGCTGTGTGTTTCATACTGCCTCACCAGAGATGGGTAGGTTGGCTGTGTGTTTCATACTGCCTCACCAGAGATGGGTAGGTTGGCTGTGTGTTTCATACTGCCTCACAGAGATGGGTAGGTTGGCTGTGTGTTTCATACTGCCTCACAGAGATGGGTAGGTTGGCTGTGTGTTTCATACTGCCTCACCAGAGATGGGTAGGTTGGCTGTGTGTTTCATACTGCCTCACCAGAGATGGGTGGGTTGGCTGTGTTTCATACTGCCTCACAGAGATGGGTAGGTTGGCTGTGTGTTTCATACTGCCTCACCAGAGATGGGTAGGTTAACTGTGTGTTTCATACTGCCTCACCAGAGATGGGTAGGTTAGCTGTGTGTTTCATACTGCCTCACCAGAGATGGGTAGGTTAACTGTGTGTTTCATACTGCCTCACCAGAGATGGGTAGGTTGGCTGTGTGTTTCATACTGCCTCACCAGAGATGGGTAGGTTGGCTGTGTGTTTCATACTGCCTCACCAGAGATGGGTAGGTTGGCTGTGTGTTTCATACTGCCTCACAGAGATGGGTAGGTTGGCTGTGTGTTTCATACTGCCTCACCAGAGATGGGTAGGTTGGCTGTGTGTTTCATACTGCCTCACCAGAGATGGGTAGGTTGGCTGTGTGTTTCATAGTGCCTCACCAGAGATGGGTAGGTTGGCTGTGTGTTTCATACTGCCTCACAGAGATGGGTAGGTTGGCTGTGTGTTTCATACTGCCTCACCAGAGATGGGTAGGTTGGCTGTGTGTTTCATACTGCCTCACCAGAGATGGGTAGGTTGGCTGTGTGTTTCATACTGCCTCACCAGAGATGGGTAGGTTGACTGTGTGTTTCATACTGCCTCACCAGAGATGGGTAGGTTGGCTGTGTGTTTCATACTGCCTCACAGAGATGGGTAGGTTGGCTGTGTGTTTCATACTGCCTCACCAGAGATGGGTAGGTTGGCTGTGTGTTTCATACTGCCTCACCAGAGATGGGTAGGTTGGCTGTGTGTTTCATACTGCCTCACAGAGATGGGTAGGTTGACTGTGTGTTTCATACTGCCTCACCAGAGATGGGTAGGTTGACTGTGTGTTTCATACTGCCTCACCAGAGATGGGTAGGTTGGCTGTGTGTTTCATACTGCCTCACCAGAGATGGGTAGGTTGGCTGTGTGTTTCATACTGCCTCACAGAGATGGGTAGGTTGGCTGTGTGTTTCATACTGCCTCACAAGAGATGGGTAGGTTGGCTGTGTGTTTCATACTGCCTCACAGAGATGGGTAGGTTGGCTGTGTGTTTCATACTGCCTCACCAGAGATGGGTAGGTTGGCTGTGTGTTTCATACTGCCTCACCAGAGATGGGTAGGTTGGCTGTGTGTTTCATACTGCCTCACCAGAGATGGGTAGGTTGGCTGTGTGTTTCATACTGCCTCACCAGAGATGGGTAGGTTGGCTGTGTGTTTCATACTGCCTCACCAGAGATGGGTAGGTTGGCTGTGTGTTTCATACTGCCTCACCAGAGATGGGTAGGTTGGCTGTGTGTTTCATACTGCCTCACCAGAGATGGGTAGGTTGGCTGTGTGTTTCATACTGCCTCACCAGAGATGGGTAGGTTGGCTGTGTGTTTCATACTGCCTCACCAGAGATGGGTAGGTTGGCTGTGTGTTTCATACTGCCTCACCAGAGATGGGTAGGTTGGCTGTGTGTTTCATACTGCCTCACCAGAGATGGGTAGGTTGGCTGTGTGTTTCATACTGCCTCACAGAGATGGGTAGGTTGACTGTGTTTCATACTGCCTCACCAGAGATGGGTAGGTTGGCTGTCTGTTTCATACTGCCTCACAGAGATGGGTAGGTTGGCTGTGTGTTTCATACTGCCTCACAGAGATGGGTAGGTTGGCTGTGTGTTTCATACTGCCTCACAGAGATGGGTAGGTTAGCTGTGTGTTTCATACTGCCTCACCAGAGATGGGTAGGTTGGCTGTGTGTTTCATACTGCCTCACCAGAGATGGGTAGGTTGGCTGTGTGTTTCATACTGCCTCACCAGAGATGGGTAGGTTGGCTGTGTGTTTCATACTGCCTCACAGAGATGGGTAGGTTGGCTGTGTGTTTCATACTGCCTCACAGAGATGGGTAGGTTGGCTGTGTGTTTCATACTGCCTCACAGAGATGGGTAGGTTGGCTGTGTGTTTCATATTGCCTCACCAGAGATGGGTAGGTTGGCTGTGTGTTTCATACTGCCTCACAGAGATGGGTAGGTTGGCTGTGTGTTTCATACTGCCTCACCAGAGATGGGTAGGTTGGCTGTGTGTTTCATACTGCCTCACCAGAGATGAGTAGGTTGGCTGTGTGTTTCATACTGCCTCACCAGAGATGGGTAGGTTGGCTGTGTGTTTCATACTGCCTCACCAGAGATGGGTAGGTTGGCTGTGTGTTTCATACTGCCTCACCAGAGATGGGTAGGTTGGCTGTGTGTTTCATACTGCCTCACAGAGATGGGTAGGTTGGCTGTGTGTTTCATACTGCCTCACCGGGGGGGGGGGGGGGGGGTCTCTCTCGCTGTGACATGTTTTCTATGGAAAATGATAACTGTTCGCCTTCTCAGTAATAAGTGACTTTGACGACGTCAATCTCAAACACTGAACCGTTGTGTAGTCTGTAACGTTGTCTCCGGTTGTTGGGGCAACACTTTACCATGGGTGGTGGTTGTCATGGTGATGAGTGTGTTTCTCCCAACAGGCCATAATCCGTATGGACGGAGTACAGAACAGCTCTGTTATGGTGACAAACTACACACAGTCTCCTCCCAAACTACTAGACTGTCCCCTCTCCTTCACGTTGATCTGCCCTGATACAGGCCTCGTTCAGGTAACACGCACACACACACACACACACACACACACACACACACACACACACAATCACACACACACACACACACATTATAATTCCGAAAACCAGGTCTCAAGTGTAACGGATGTGAAACGGCTAGCTAGTTAGCGGTGGTGCTAGTGTAATGGATGTGAAATGGCTAGCTTAGTTAGCGGTGGTGCTAGTGTAACGGATGTGAAATGGCTAGCTAGTTAGCGGTGGTGCTAGTGTAACGGATGTGAAATGGCTAGCTAGTTAGCGGTGGTGCTAGTGTAACGGATGTGAAATGTCTAGCTAGTTAGCGGTGGTGCCAGTGTAACGGATGTGAAATGGCTAGCTAGTTAGCGGTGGTGCTAGTGTAACGGATGTGAAATGGCTAGCTAGTTAGCGGTGGTGCCAGTATAACGGATGTGAAACGGCTAGCTAGTTAGCGGTGGTGCTAGTATAACGGATGTGAAACGGCTAGCTAGTTAGCGGTGGTGCTAGTGTAACGGATGTGAAATGGCTAGCTAGTAAGCGGTGGTGCTAGTGTAACGGATGTGAAATGGCTAGCTTAGTTAGCGGTGGTGCTAGTGTAACGAATGTGAAATGGCTAGCTAGTTAGCGGTGGTGCTAGTGTAACGGATGTGAAATGGCTAGCTAGTTAGCGGTGGTGCGCTAATAGCGTTTCAATCAGTGACGTCACTCGCTCTGAGACCTTGAAGTAGTGGTTCCCCCTTTTGCTCTGCAAGGGATGCGCCTTCTGTGACAGAGACCTTGGTGTCAGTCAGGGCCCAGCTGTAACAGAGACCTTGGTCTCAGTCAAGGCCCAGCTGTAACAGAGACCTTGGTCTCAGTCAGGGCCCAGCTGTAACAGAGACCTTGGTGTCAGTCATGGCCCAGCTGTAACAGAGACCTTGGTCTCAGTCAGGGCCCAGCTGTAACAGAGGTCTCGGTCTCAGTCAGGGCCCAGCTGTAACAGAGGTCTCGGTCTCAGTCAGGGCCCAGCTGTAACAGAGGTCTCAGTCAGGGCCCAGCTGTAACAGAGGTCTCAGTCAGGGCCCAGCTGTAACAGAGGTCTCAGTCAGGGCCCAGCTGTAACAGAGGTCTCGGTCTCATTCGGAGCCCAGCTGTAACAGAGGTCTCGGTCTCAGTCAGGGCCCAGCTGTAACAGAGGTCTCGGTCTCAGTCAGGGCCCAGCTGTAACAGAGATCTCGGTCTCAGTCAGGGCCCAGCTGTAACAGAGATCTCGGTCTCAGTCAGGGCCCAGCTGTAACAGAGACCTCGGTCTCAGTCAGGGCCCAGCTGTAACAGAGGTCTCAGTCAGGGCCCAGCTGTAACATAGACCCCGGTCTCAGTCAGGGCCCAGCTGTAACATAGACCCCGGTCTCAGTCAGGGCCCAGCTGTAACAGAGACCTCGGTCTCAGTCAGGGCCCAGCTCTAACAGAGGTCTCAGTCAGGGCCCAGCTGTTACAGAGGTCTCGGTCTCAGTCAGGGCCCAGCTGTAACAGAGACCTCGGTCTCAGTCAGGGCCCAGCTGTAACAGAGACCTCAGTCTCAGTCAGGGCCCAGCTGTAACAGAGACCTCGGTCTCAGTCAGGGCCCAGCTGTAACAGAGGTCTCGGTCTCAGTCAGGGCCCAGCTGTAACAGAGGTCTCAGTCAGGGCCCAGCTGTAACATAGACCCCGGTCTCAGTCAGGGCCCAGCTGTAACAGGGGTTCGGTCTCAGTCAGGGCCCAGCTGTAACAGAGGTCTCAGTCAGGGCCCAGCTGTAACAGAGGTCTCGGGCTCAGTCAGGGCCCAGCTGTAACAGAGGTCTCGGTCTCAGTCAGGGCCCAGCTGTAACAGAGGTCTCGGTCTCAGTCAGGGCCCAGCTGTAACAGAGGTCTCGGTCTCAGTCAGGGCCCAGCTGTAACAAACCTCGGTCTCAGTCAGGGCCCAGCTGTAAAAGAGGTCTCGGTCTCAGTCAGGGCCCAGCTGTAAAAGAGGTCTTGGTCTCAGTCAGGGCCCAGCTGTAAAAGAGGTCTCGGTCTCAGTCAGGGCCCAGCTGTAACAGAGGTCTCGGTCTCAGTCAGGGCCCAGCTGTAACAGAGGTCTCAGTCAGGGCCCAGCTGTAACAGAGGTCTCAGTCAGGGCCCAGCTGTAACAGAGGTCTCAGTCAGGGCCCAGCTGTAACAGAGGTCTCAGTCAGGGCCCAGCTGTAACAGAGGTCTCAGTCAGGGCCCAGCTGTAACAGAGGTCTCAGTCAGGGCCCAGCTGTAACAGAGGTCTCAGTCAGGGCCCAGCTGTAACAGAGGTCTCAGTCGGAGCCCAGCTGTAACAGAGGTCTCAGTCAGGGCCCAGCTGTAACAGAGGTCTCAGTCAGGGCCCAGCTGTAACAGAGGTCTCAGTCAGGGCCCAGCTGTAACAGAGGTCTCAGTCAGGGCCCAGCTGTAACAGAGGTCTCGGTCTCATTCGGAGCCCAGCTGTAACAGAGGTCTCGGTCTCAGTCGGAGCCCAGCTGTAACAGAGGTCTCGGTCTCAGTCAGGGCCCAGCTGTAACAGAGGTCTCGGTCTCAGTCAGGGCCCAGCTGTAACAGAGATCTCGGTCTCAGTCAGGGCCCAGCTGTAACAGAGACCTCGGTCTCAGTCAGGGCCCAGCTGTAACAGAGGTCTCAGTCAGGGCCCAGCTGTAACATAGACCCCGGTCTCAGTCAGGGCCCAGCTGTAACATAGACCCCGGTCTCAGTCAGGGCCCAGCTGTAACATAGACCCCGGTCTCAGTCAGGGCCCAGCTGTAACAGAGATCTCGGTCTCAGTCAGGGCCCAGCTGTAACAAAGGTCTCAGTCAGGGCCCATCTGTAACAGAGGTCTCGGTCTCAGTCAGGGCCCAGCTGTAACAGAGGTCTCGGTCTCAGTCAGGGCCCAGCTGTAACAGAGACCTCGGTCTCAGTCAGGGCCCAGCTGTAACAGAGGTCTCAGTCAGGGCCCAGCTGTAACATAGACCCCGGTCTCAGTCAGGGCCCAGCTGTAACATAGACCCCGGTCTCAGTCAGGGCCCAGCTGTAACAGAGATCTCGGTCTCAGTCAGGGCCCAGCTGTAACAAAGGTCTCAGTCAGGGCCCATCTGTAACAGAGGTCTCGGTCTCAGTCAGGGCCCAGCTGTAACAGAGGTCTCGGTCTCAGTCAGGGCCCAGCTGTAACAGAGACCTCGGTCTCAGTCAGGGCCCAGCTGTAACAGAGGTCTCAGTCAGGGCCCAGCTGTAACATAGACCCCGGTCTCAGTCAGGGCCCAGCTGTAACAGAGGTCTCGGTCTCAGTCAGGGCCCAGCTGTAACAGAGGTCTCAGTCAGGGCCCAGCTGTAACAGAGGTCTCGGTCTCAGTCAGGGCCCAGCTGTAACAGAGGTCTTGGTCTCAGTCAGGGCCCAGCTGTAACAGAGGTCTCGGTCTCAGTCAGGGCCCAGCTGTAACAAACCTCGGTTTCAGTCAGGGCCCAGCTGTAAAAGAGGTCTCGGTCTCAGTCAGGGCCCAGCTGTAAAAGAGGTCTTGGTCTCAGTCAGGGCCCAGCTGTAAAAGAGGTCTCGGTCTCAGTCAGGGCCCAGCTGTAACAGAGGTCTCGGTCTCAGTCAGGGCCCAGCTGTAACAGAGGTCTCGGTCTCAGTCAGGGCCCAGCTGTAAAAGAGGTCTCGGTCTCAGTCAGGGCCCAGCTGTAACAGAGGTCTCGGTCTCAGTCAGGGCCCAGCTGTAACAGAGGTCTCGGTCTCAGTCAGGGCCCAGCTGTAAAAGAGGTCTCGGTCTCAGTCAGGGCCCAGCTGTAACAGAGGTCTCGGTCTCAGTCAGGGCCCAGCTGTAAAAGAGGTCTCGGTCTCAGTCAGGGCCCAGCTGTAACAGAGGTCTCGGTCTCAGTCAGGGCCCAGCTGTAACAGAGACCTCAGTCTCAGTCAGGGCCCAGCTGTAACAGAGGTCTCGGTCTCAGTCAGGGCCCAGCTGTAACAGAGACCTCAGTCTCAGTCAGGGCCCAGCTGTAACAGAGACCTCAGTCTCAGTCAGGGCCCAGCTGTAACAGAGGTCTCAGTCAGGGCCCAGCTGTAACAGAGGTCTCGGTCTCAGTCAGGGCCCAGCTGTAACAGAGGTCTCGGTCTCAGTCAGGGCCCAGCTGTAACAGGGGTCTCAGTCAGGGCCCAGCTGTAACAGAGACCCCGGTCTCAGTCAGGGCCCAGCTGTAACAGAGGTCTCAGTCAGGGCCCAGCTGTAACAGAGACCTCGGTCTCAGTCAGGGCCCAGCTGTAACAGAGGTCTCAGTCAGGGCCCAGCTGTAACAGAGGTCTCGGTCTCAGTCAGGGCCCAGCTGTAACAGAGGTCTCAGTCAGGGCCCAGCTGTAACAGAGGTCTCAGTCAGGGCCCAGCTGTAACAGAGGTCTCAGTCAGGGCCCAGCTGTAACAGAGGTCTCAGTCAGGGCCCAGCTGTAACAGAGGTCTCAGTCAGGGCCCAGCTGTAACATAGACCCCGGTCTCAGTCAGGGCCCAGCTGTAACATAGACCCCGGTCTCAGTCAGGGCCCAGCTGTAACAGAGATCTCGGTCTCAGTCAGGGCCCAGCTGTAACAAAGGTCTCAGTCAGGGCCCATCTGTAACAGAGGTCTCGGTCTCAGTCAGGGCCCAGCTGTAACAGAGGTCTCGGTCTCAGTCAGGGCCCAGCTGTAACAGAGACCTCGGTCTCAGTCAGGGCCCAGCTGTAACAGAGGTCTCAGTCAGGGCCCAGCTGTAACATAGACCCCGGTCTCAGTCAGGGCCCAGCTGTAACAGAGGTCTCGGTCTCAGTCAGGGCCCAGCTGTAACAGAGATCTCGGTCTCAGTCAGGGCCCAGCTGTAACAGAGACCTCGGTCTCAGTCAGGGCCCAGCTGTAACAGAGGTCTCAGTCAGGGCCCAGCTGTTACAGAGGTCTCGGTCTCAGTCAGGGCCCAGCTGTAACAGAGACCTCGGTCTCAGTCAGGGCCCAGCTGTAACAGAGACCTCGGTCTCAGTCAGGGCCCAGCTGTAACAGAGGTCTCGGTCTCAGTCAGGGCCCAGCTGTAACAGAGGTCTCAGTCAGGGCCCAGCTGTAACATAGACCCCGGTCTCAGTCAGGGCCCAGCTGTAACAGGGGTTCGGTCTCAGTCAGGGCCCAGCTGTAACAGAGGTCTCAGTCAGGGCCCAGCTGTAACAGAGGTCTCGGGCTCAGTCAGGGCCCAGCTGTAACAGAGGTCTCGGTCTCAGTCAGGGCCCAGCTGTAACAGAGGTCTCGGTCTCAGTCAGGGCCCAGCTGTAACAGAGGTCTCGGTCTCAGTCAGGGCCCAGCTGTAACAGACCTCGGTCTCAGTCAGGGCCCAGCTGTAAAAGAGGTCTCGGTCTCAGTCAGGGCCCAGCTGTAAAAGAGGTCTTGGTCTCAGTCAGGGCCCAGCTGTAAAAGAGGTCTCGGTCTCAGTCAGGGCCCAGCTGTAACAGGGGTCTCAGTCAGGGCCCAGCTGTAACAGAGACCCCGGTCTCAGTCAGGGCCCAGCTGTAACAGAGGTCTCAGTCAGGGCCCAGCTGTAACAGAGACCTCGGTCTCAGTCAGGGCCCAGCTGTAACAGAGGTCTCAGTCAGGGCCCAGCTGTAACAGAGGTCTCGGTCTCAGTCAGGGCCCAGCTGTAACAGAGGTCTCAGTCAGGGCCCAGCTGTAACAGAGGTCTCAGTCAGGGCCCAGCTGTAACAGAGGTCTCAGTCAGGGCCCAGCTGTAACAGAGGTCTAAGTCAGGGCCCAGCTGTAACAGAGGTCTCAGTCAGGGCCCAGCTGTAACAGAGGTCTCAGTCAGGGCCCAGCTGTAACATAGACCCCGGTCTCAGTCAGGGCCCAGCTGTAACATAGACCCCGGTCTCAGTCAGGGCCCAGCTGTAACAGAGATCTCGGTCTCAGTCAGGGCCCAGCTGTAACAAAGGTCTCAGTCAGGGCCCATCTGTAACAGAGGTCTCGGTCTCAGTCAGGGCCCAGCTGTAACAGAGGTCTCGGTCTCAGTCAGGGCCCAGCTGTAACAGAGACCTCGGTCTCAGTCAGGGCCCAGCTGTAACAGAGGTCTCAGTCAGGGCCCAGCTGTAACATAGACCCCGGTCTCAGTCAGGGCCCAGCTGTAACAGAGGTCTCGGTCTCAGTCAGGGCCCAGCTGTAACAGAGATCTCGGTCTCAGTCAGGGCCCAGCTGTAACAGAGACCTCGGTCTCAGTCAGGGCCCAGCTGTAACAGAGGTCTCAGTCAGGGCCCAGCTGTTACAGAGGTCTCGGTCTCAGTCAGGGCCCAGCTGTAACAGAGACCTCGGTCTCAGTCAGGGCCCAGCTGTAACAGAGGTCTCGGTCTCAGTCAGGGCACAGCTGTAACAGAGGTCTCAGTCAGGGCCCAGCTGTAACATAGACCCCGGTCTCAGTCAGGGCCCAGCTGTAACAGGGGTTCGGTCTCAGTCAGGGCCCAGCTGTAACAGAGGTCTCAGTCAGGGCCCAGCTGTAACAGAGGTCTCGGGCTCAGTCAGGGCCCAGCTGTAACAGAGGTCTCGGTCTCAGTCAGGGCCCAGCTGTAACAGAGGTCTCGGTCTCAGTCAGGGCCCAGCTGTAACAGAGGTCTCGGTCTCAGTCAGGGCCCAGCTGTAACAGACCTCGGTCTCAGTCAGGGCCCAGCTGTAAAAGAGGTCTCGGTCTCAGTCAGGGCCCAGCTGTAAAAGAGGTCTTGGTCTCAGTCAGGGCCCAGCTGTAAAAGAGGTCTCGGTCTCAGTCAGGGCCCAGCTGTAACAGAGGTCTCGGTCTCAGTCAGGGCCCAGCTGTAACAGAGGTCTCGGTCTCAGTCAGGGCCCAGCTGTAAAAGAGGTCTCAGTCAGGGCCCAGCTGTAACAGAGGTCTCGGTCTCAGTCAGGGCCCAGCTGTAACAGAGGTCTCGGTCTCAGTCAGGGCCCAGCTGTAACAGAGGTCTCGGTCTCAGTCAGGGCCCAGCTGTAACAGAGGTCTCGGTCTCAGTCAGGGCCCAGCTGTAACAGAGACCTCAGTCTCAGTCAGGGCCCAGCTGTAACAGAGGTCTCAGTCAGGGCCCAGCTGTAACAGAGGTCTCGGTCTCAGTCAGGGCCCAGCTGTAACAGAGGTCTCGGTCTCAGTCAGGGCCCAGCTGTAACAGGGGTCTCAGTCAGGGCCCAGCTGTAACAGAGACCCCGGTCTCAGTCAGGGCCCAGCTGTAACAGAGGTCTCAGTCAGGGCCCAGCTGTAACAGAGGTCTCAGTCAGGGCCCAGCTGTAACAGAGGTCTCGGTCTCAGTCAGGGCCCAGCTGTAACAGAGGTCTCAGTCAGGGCCCAGCTGTAACAGAGGTCTCAGTCAGGGCCCAGCTGTAACAGAGGTCTCAGTCAGGGCCCAGCTGTAACAGAGGTCTCAGTCAGGGCCCAGCTGTAACAGAGGTCTCAGTCAGGGCCCAGCTGTAACAGAGGTCTCAGTCAGGGCCCAGCTGTAACAGAGGTCTCAGTCAGGGCCCAGCTGTAACAGAGGTCTCAGTCAGGGCCCAGCTGTAACAGAGGTCTCAGTCAGGGCCCAGCTGTAACAGAGGTCTCAGTCAGGGCCCAGCTGTAACAGAGGTCTCGGTCTCAGTCAGGGCCCAGCTGTAACAGAGGTCTCAGTCAGGGCCCAGCTGTAACAGAGGTCTCAGTCAGGGCCCAGCTGTAACAGAGGTCTCAGTCAGGGCCCAGCTGTAACAGAGACCTCGGTCTCAGTCTGTGTTCCTTGTTGAAGTAAAGGTATAATAATGAACACACTCAGTCCAGTCATCATTGCTGTTTATTCTTTCTATTGCAGGAGAATGTCTACACAACGCTGAAGGGCCTCACCACTTCTGTAAGTTGACACGTTTAACTAGGAAGGTTAATTCAGAAGTTTAGTGCCTCGTGTTGAGGCAAGTGTAGTGGAAGTATTGACTGTAGTAGGGCTGGGAATAGTGACTTAATAGACGTTAATGACCCCTTTATAACCTGTTAATGAACCCTTTATAACCTGCTAATGAACCCTTTATAACAGGTTAATGAACCCTTTATAGCAGGTTAATGAACCCTTTATAACACGCTCTGCTTCTCAACAGGACACGACATTGAAGGAACGCCTTCTGATCGTCAGTAACGTCCCCACGGGGACTACGGCAACCCAAGAGGTTCACGACCTCGTCAAACGCTTCGGATCCTACCTCGATTCGCTATCTCTGATCAACAGGGTACCACAGACACACACACACACACAGACAGACATGTTAAGGCCAGGCACCACAATCTAATAATAGGTTAACATTTGTTGCCTTTAATCATATCGCTATTAACTTTTACCAATTTTGGGGGAAATATTGTGTTAAACAGGCAAATGAGACAGATGTTTTGATTTGCTTCAAATCTATTTTTCCGGACCCTGAATGAAGTCAGGCTAAATATTTTGGTTTTATTTAGTTAGACACTCCGGGACCAGACTTGTATACATCAGATTAAGGTGCTCCGGTCTTGAAGGAGAAGTACAACAGTCAGGTGTTTTTCGGTCTTGAAGGACAAGTACAACAGTCAGGTGTTTTTCGGTCTTGAAGGACAAGTACAACAGTCAGGTGTTTTTTGGTCTTGAAGGACAAGTACAACAGTCAGGTGTTTTTCGGTCTTGAAGGACAAGTACAACAGTCAGGTGTTTTTCGGTCTTGAAGGACAAGTACAACAGTCAGGTGCTTTTCGGTCTTGAAGGAGAAGTACAACAGTCAGGTGTTTTTCGGTCTTGAAGGACAAGTACAGCAGTCAGGTGTTTTTCGGTCTTGAAGGACAAGTACAGCAGTCAGGTGTTTTTCGGTCTTGAAGGACAAGTACAACAGTCAGGTGTTTTTCGGTCTTGAAGGACAAGTACAACAGTCAGGTGTTTTTCGGTCTTGAAGGACAAGTACAACAGTCAGGTGTTTTTCGGTCTTGAAGGACAAGTACAACAGTCAGGTGTTTTTCGGTCTTGAAGGACAAGTACAACAGTCAGGTGTTTTTCGGTCTTGAAGGACAAGTACAACAGTCAGGTGTTTTTCGGTCTTGAAGGACAAGTACAACAGTCAGGTGTTTTTCGGTCTTGAAGGACAAGTACAACAGTCAGGTGTTTTTCGGTCTTGAAGGACAAGTACAACAGTCAGGTGTTTTTCGGTCTTGAAGGACAAGTACAACAGTCAGGTGTTTTTCGGTCTTGAAGGACAAGTACAACAGTCAGGTGTTTTTCGGTCTTGAAGGACAAGTACAACAGTCCGGTGTTTTCAGGTCTTGTTTTTTACACACCTGTGGTACACACTCTCATCCGTATACCTCCCTCTTGTCCTCTCTCTCCTAGATTTATTTTGAGATGGAGTCGTCCTCGATAGCCATGGCGGTATGTCTTCATTTCCAGAAGTTCCCCTGTGTAGTTCAGAACAAGCCTCTGAAGTTCAACATGCTGGTCAAGGTTAAACACCCGGCTCAGCCGCAGCTCCCAGCCAAGAAGACACCTGTCACCAGGTGAGTGTCTACCTCAACCTTTCATTACTTGTCTGTCTGTATATCAATACATCACTGTGTGCATAAAAGCAATTTTATATAAGTCTCTTTCTATAGTGTGACGTTTTAAAATGAAATAAAAGTTCAAAACATGAAGTCAAATCAATTGAAGCGACATAACAGTAGCGCTGACTGACAAGCTCAGATTACTTCAATTTATTTTTGCTGGACGGAGCTCATTAGAATAATACCTAGCATGCTTTGCAACTGTACATTTTTTTTTTTTACATTTATTCATACTTTCTATGAATAAAAGGGCCAAGGTGTGACAACATTTCCAAATGGTTTCATTTAAATGTGATTTTCTTGCAGTTTTTTTTTTCCCCCCTATTTTTTATATATATATATTTGCCCGTTTTCACGTTCGTGATTACATTTTAACTTGGTAAAACAAACGATCAAAACATACACGGACTGCAATATTACATCCAGGAATCTTGACTTGAAAGGATACTTTTAGGATGTTGACAATGAGGCTCTTTGTCTACTTCCCCAGAGTCTGATGAACTCATAGATACAGTTTTTATGAGTCTGCGTGCAGTTTAAAGGAAGTTACTAACTAGCGGTAACACAATGACTGCCAGTCTTAACTTCCTTCATACTGAACTCAGAGACCATTAAAATAGAGGTGTCGTATTAGTGTGTAGGCTACAGACAGAGGTTGGCGGTACAGACTAAAGACAATTCCCGTGACTTTTGTGGTGTTTCCTTCACTCGTATTGGATCAGACTGGGTCTGGTTCCGATCAGGTCTTTATGGAGGGAGTCTAGTTGTGCTCGGGTCCGTTCGCAACGGGCCTTTTTGAAGTGGAATAAATTATGCATCTCCTTTTTGGACCCGTGAAGTCCAACTAGGGCTCAAAGAGTTTTTCCTGTTCAGGGAACAACTCTCGGCCATTATGTTGCACTTTGGATTTGCATGTCAACGTCACTTACTGTCATTTATGTCTAATGTCTGTCATTTCAGCACCAGAGCCAAGAAGAAGACGGTCCAAGGCAAGAAGCCTGTCGCTAAAGGTACAACACCAGGTAAATCTGTTCCTACCACCACCTCTGCCACACAGCCTGTGGTTACCCAACACCCGGGAGATGACGGAGGCGCCGTCCAGTCCAGTGACACCATAGCGATAGACTCCGACGCGACCGCAACGGAACCCAGTCCAGTCGTCATGGACCCCGTGACGACCAACCACGACCAAAGCCAAACCGCTGCAAAACCGGATGGCGAGAATGGAGAAACCATAGCAACCGCTACCGTTCACGCTGCTAGCGTTGCCGGTTCTGTACCAGCACCCGTAGCTCGCCCAGTGTCTGTAAAAGGTGAAGACAACCTGTTAGACTTCAGTCCGGTAACTCAGGAGATCCTGAAGGCCCTGGAGGCAGCAGTGCACCAACACCGCCTGGAGAGACAAGCCGAGGAACAGAGACAGGACCAGGGAGAGAAGGACAAGCCTCCATCCGACAAGAAGAGCTCTGTAGCTGGGGAGAAGGGGGAGACCAAGACCCCGGCTGGAGGACTGAACCAGGCCCCAGCTCACCCAGAGAAGAAGACTGGAGAGAAGACAGAGACACAGACTCAACCAGATGAGAGAAATAGACCTGCGCTTTCTCTGAAGAAAAAAAAGCTACAACCTGAGAAGTCACAGATCGATAAAAAGCCTCCAACCACACCAGCGAAGAAGACCACAACACAGACGGAAGGTGCAAAGAAACCACCTTCAGGCTCTGGACAACCAAAGAAGAACCAGGGGAAGACCCAAGTCTATGGAGGAAGAGGCAGGCGCAGGGACCATTCTTCCCCAGAAAAGATAGACTCTTCCAGGCATAGAAGCAGCCGGGCGGCCTCCGAGGAGGAGCAGGGTCCTCCGACGTCGAGACACGGCGACTCCTCTAGCTCTTCTTCTGGCTCCTGCAGGAGCAACAGACAGAACTGCAGTCCCGCCAAGAAGAAGGGGAGGAAAGAGGAGGAGGAGATGAGTAAGGTAAGAAAGGAGGTAGGAAGGGGGGGAGCTGACAGACGGGAGCCAGGGAGAGAGACAAAGTAAGAGGAGGAGGAGAGGAGCAAGGTTAAGAAAGGAGGTATGGGGGGGAGCAGACAGGACGGGAGCCAGGGACAGAGACAAAGTAAGAGGAGGAGGAGAGGAGCAAGGTTAAGAAAGGAGGTATGGGGGGGGAGCAGACAGGACGGGAGCCAGGGACAGAGACAAAGTAAGAGGAGGAGGAGAGGAGCAAGGTTAAGAAAGGAGGTAGGAAGGGGGGGGAGCTGACAAGACGGGAGCCAGGGAGAGAGACAAAGTAAGAGGAGGAGGAGAGGAGCAAGGTAGGAAGGGGGGGAGCTGACAGGACGGGAGCCAGAGACAGAGTAAGAGGAGGAGGAGAGGAGCAAGGTAAGAAAGGAGGTGGGGGGGGGGGGCTGACAGGACGGGAGCCAGGGACAGAGACAAAGTAAGAGGAGGAGGAGAGGAGCAAGGTAGGAAGGGGGGGAGCTGACAGGACGGGAGCCAGGGACAGAGACAGAGTAAGAGGAGGAGGAGAGGAGCAAGGTAAGAAAGGAGGTGGGGGGGCTGACAGGACGGGAGCCAGGGAGAGAGACAGAGTAAGAGGAGGAGGAGAGGAGCAAGGTAGGAAGGGGGGGAGCTGACAGGACGGGAGCCAGAGACGGAGACAGAGTAAGAGGAGGAGGAGAGGAGCAAGGTAGGAAAGGAGGTAGGAGGGGGAGCAGACAGGACGGGAGCCAGGGACAGAGACAAAGTAAGAGGAGGAGGAGAGGAGCAAGGTTAAGAAAGGAGGTATGGGGGGGGAGCAGACAGGACGGGAGCCAGGGACAGAGACAAAGTAAGAGGAGGAGGAGAGGAGCAAGGTTAAGAAAGGAGGTAGGAAGGGGGGGAGCTGACAGGACGGGAGCCAGGGAGAGAGACAAAGTAAGAGGAGGAGGAGAGGAGCAAGGTAGGAAAGGAGGTAGGAGGGGGAGCAGACAGGACGGGAGCCAGGGACAGAGACAAAGTAAGAGGAGGAGGAGAGGAGCAAGGTTAAGAAAGGAGGTATGGGGGGGGAGCAGACAGGACGGGAGCCAGGGACAGAGACAAAGTAAGAGGAGGAGGAGAGGAGCAAGGTTAAGAAAGGAGGTAGGAAGGGGGGGAGCTGACAGGATGGGAGCCAGGGAGAGAGACAAAGTAAGAGGAGGAGGAGAGGAGCAAGGTTAAGAAAGGAGGTAGGAAGGGGGGGAGCTGACAGGACGGGAGCCAGGGAGAGAGACAAAGTAAGAGGAGGAGGAGAGGAGCAAGGTAGGAAGGGGGGGAGCTGACAGGACGGGAGCCAGGGACAGAGACAGAGTAAGAGGAAGAGGAGAGGAGCAAGGTAAGAAAGGAGGTGGGGGGTGGGGGCTGACAGGACGGGAGCCAGGGAGAGAGACAGAGTAAGAGGAGGAGGAGAGGAGCAAGGTAGGAAGGGGGGGAGCTGACAGGACGGGAGCCAGAGACAGAGTAAGAGGAGGAGGAGAGGAGCAAGGTAAGAAAGGAGGTAGGAGGGGGAGCTGACAGGACGGGAGCCAGGGACAGAGACAAAGTAAGAGGAGGAGGAGAGGAGCAAGGTAGGAAGGGGGGGAGCTGACAGGACGGGAGCCAGGGACAGAGACAGAGTAAGAGGAAGAGGAGAGGAGCAAGGTAAGAAAGGAGGTGGGGGGTGGGGGCTGACAGGACGGGAGCCAGGGAGAGAGACAGAGTAAGAGGAGGAGGAGAGGAGCAAGGTAGGAAGGGGGGGAGCTGACAGGACGGGAGCCAGAGACAGAGACAGAGTAAGAGGAGGAGGAGAGGAGCAAGGTAAGAAAGGAGGTAGGAGGGGGAGCTGACAGGACGGGAGCCAGGGACAGAGACAAAGTAAGAGGAGGAGGAGAGGAGCAAGGTAAGAAAGGAGGTAGGAGGGGGAGCTGACAGGACGGGAGCCAGGGAGAGAGACAAAGTAAGAGGAGGAGGAGAGGAGCAAGGTAAGAAAGGAGGTAGGAGGGGGAGCTGACAGGACGGGAGCCAGGGACAGGAGCTGACAGGACGGGAGCCAGGGAAAGCAGGAATGATGGTGGATGGTTTTTTATATTCAGGTTATATCCTTAAGTTCAGACGTTGTTAAAAGTCTAAATGAGATGTTAACATGATTTCTTTCTGTTTCTGAGATTTCATGTCTCCATTTGTCCCACAGGGCCACCGTAGTAGAACTAACCAGTCTTCTAGGAGTGATTTCATGTCTCCGTTTGTCCCACAGGGCCACCGTAGTAGAACTAGCCAGTCTTCTAGGAGTGATTTCATGTTTCCGTTTGTCCCACAGGGCCACCGTAGTAGAACTAGCCAGTCTTCTAGGAGTGATTTCATGTCTCAGTTTGTCCCACAGGGCCACCGTAGTAGAACTAGCCAGTCTTCTAGGAGTGATTTCATGTCTCAGTTTGTCCCACAGGGCCACCGTAGTAGAACTAGCCAATCTTCTAGGAGTGATTTCATGTCTCCGTTTGTCCCACAGGGCCACCGTAGTAGAACTAGCCAGTCTTCTAGGAGTGAATTCATGTTTCCGTTTGTCCCACAGGGCCACCGTAGTAGAACTAGCCAGTCTTCTAGGAGTGATTTCATGTTTCCGTTTGTCCCACAGGGCCACCGTAGTAGAACTAGCCAGTCTTCTAGGAGTGATTTCATGTCTCCGTTTGTCCCACAGGGCCACCGTAGTAGAACTAGCCAGTCTTCTAGGAGTGATTTCATGTTTCCGTTTGTCCCACAGGGCCACCGTAGTAGAACTAACCAGTCTTCTAGGAGTGATTTCATGTCTCCGTTTGTCCCACAGGGCCACCGTAGTAGAACTAGCCAGTCTTCTAGGAGTGAATTCATGTTTCCGTTTGTCCCACAGGGCCACCGTAGTAGAACTAGCCAGTCTTCTAGGAGTGATTTCATGTCTCCGTTTGTCCCACAGGGCCACCGTAGTAGAACTAGCCAGTCTTCTAGGAGTGATTTCATGTTTCCGTTTGTCCCACAGGGCCACCGTAGTAGAACTAGCCAGTCTTCTAGGAGTGATTTCATGTCTCCATTTGTCCCACAGGGCCACCGTAGTAGAACTAGCCAGTCTTCTAGGAGTGATTTCATGTTTCCGTTTGTCCCACAGGGCCACCGTAGTAGAACTAACCAGTCTTCTAGGAGTGATTTCATGTCTCCGTTTGTCCCACAGGGCCACCGTAGTAGAACTAGCCAGTCTTCTAGGAGTGAATTCATGTTTCAGTTTGTCCCACAGGGCCACCGTAGTAGAACTAGCCAGTCTTCTAGGAGTGATTTCATGTCTCCGTTTGTCCCACAGGGCCACCGTAGTAGAACTAGCCAGTCTTCTAGGAGTGAATTCATGTTTCCGTTTGTCCCACAGGGCCACCGTAGTAGAACTAGCCAGTCTTCTAGGAGTGATTTCATGTTTCCGTTTGTCCCACAGGGCCACCGTAGTAGAACTAGCCAGTCTTCTAGGAGTGATTTCATGTTTCCGTTTGTCCCACAGGGCCACCGTAGTAGAACTAACCAGTCTTCTAGGAGTGATTTCATGTCTGCGTTTGTCCCACAGGGCCACCGTAGTAGAACTAGCCAGTCTTCTAGGAGTGATTTCATGTTTCCGTTTGTCCCACAGGGCCACCGTAGTAGAACTAGCCAGTCTTCTAGGAGTGATTTCATGTCTCCGTTTGTCCCACAGGGCCACCGTAGTAGAACTAGCCAGTCTTCTAGGAGTGATTTCATGTCTCCGTTTGTCCCACAGGGCCACCGTAGTAGAACTAGCCAGTCTTCTAGGGGTGATTTCATGTCTCCGTTTGTCCCACAGGGCCACCGTAGTAGAACTAGCCAGTCTTCTAGGAGTGATTTCATGTTTCCGTTTGTCCCACAGGGCCACCGTAGTAGAACTAGCCAGTCTTCTAGGAGTGATTTCATGTCTCCGTTTGTCCCACAGGGCCACCGTAGTAGAACTAGCCAGTCTTCTAGGAGTGATTTCATGTCTCCGTTTGTCCCACAGGGCCACCGTAGTAGAACTAGCCAGTCTTCTAGGAGTGATTTCATGTTTCCGTTTGTCCCACAGGGCCACCGTAGTAGAACTAACCAGTCTTCTAGGAGTGATTTCATGTCTCCGTTTGTCCCACAGGGCCACCGTAGTAGAACTAACCAGTCTTCTAGGAGTGATTTCATGTCTCCGTTTGTCCCACAGGGCCACCGTAGTAGAACTAACCAGTCTTCTAGGAGTGATTTCATGTTTCCGTTTGTCCCACAGGGCCACCGTAGTAGAACTAGCCAGTCTTCTAGGATTGATTTCATGTTTCCGTTTGTCCCACAGGGCCACCGTAGTAGAACTAACCAGTCTTCTAGGAGTGATTTCATGTTTCCGTTTGTCCCACAGGGCCACCGTAGTAGAACTAGCCAGTCTTCTAGGAGTGATTTCATGTTTCCATTTTTTCCCACAGGGCCACCGTAGTAGAACTAGCCAGTCTTCTAGGAGTGAGTCTAGAGATCAGGAGGCAGCAGAGAGAAAGGTGAGCAAGATGTCGGATTTGGTTTTCATTCAGACATTGCTCTCTTACATTCATCTGATTCAAAGCACAGCACTTCTGTTGAACGTCTGGAAAAGGGTTTTGATTTATTCATTCCATGGATTCATCCTCCTCTCATACCACAGGGTGTTGGCTACGTGGTGGATGAGTTCACGTCCGACCTCAATCCTGGTGACGCCAACCCATTCGACCTGGACCAGTTCAACATGGATGAGTTCGTCACCGTGGACGAGGTGGAAGGGGATGAGGCGGACAACGCCAACCCACCAGAATCATCATCTTCATCACCCAACCCACCAGAGCCATCATCTTCATCACCCAATACCCAAGATGGCACCTATGGAAGGTCGGAACGATCATCCAAACGCAAGAGGGGTACCCCTGATACCCCAATTTCTACTATGAAGTCAAGCCAGGAAAAAGAGAGACCCTTGTCCAAAAGCACTCCCACCCCATCCTCTTCTACCTCTACCCTCCCTGGACAGAAGACTCCACGACAAGCCGCAACAGCCAAAAAAACGCAGGCGGCAAAACCTCAACCCCCCGCCACCTCCGGACGCAAGACCAGGTCGTCAGCCGCAGCTGCTGTTGTTGCGACGGGAGCCGCAGAAACCCGAGAAACTGTCACTGACGATGACCCCACAGTCAGGATGGAAGCGGAGCCTCTTCCCGTGGAGCGTCTGTCTCAGCCAATGGGGGAAGCAGCCGCTGCTCAGTTGGTAGAGGAAGTAGTGGTCACAACGGGAAGTGACATGGAGGGTATGTTACCGTCATCCGACCACAAGGTGTCAGTGTTGGGCACGGCATTGCCGGCGAACAAGGAGGCAGAAAGTGTTGGGTCAGAGATTGATATGGAGACTACAGCTGAAAAACCTCCAGAGGTAGTCGGGAGCGAGGAGAAGGCCCAGGCTAAAAAAGGTGACTCGATTCTGGGTAGCAAGGCTCAGAATGAAGGCTGCACACTGGAGCTTGGCTTGACTGATCCGTCTTCCACAGCCAAGGAGCAAGACCTTCAAACAACCCTAGAACTACAAGGGCTTGAGACGGTGTCGGGTCACCAAGTGCCCCGGGGTTTACAGATACTCAACAAAACCGTGGATGACACCGTGGTGCCTGCAGCCTCTGAATCTACGGGTTCCCAGGAGCTCCAAACTACTCTAGAGGAACGGCAAGACGAAGAAGAATCTGCTTTCCACATCCTGGACTCTGTAGAAGACACTGACGGCCGAAGAGATTCTCTACCCAGAGAGATGGAAGGGTTCCACATCCTGGACTCTGTAGATGATCCGGTGGCTGCGACAGAAGCTCTGGAAAACCATTCTACTGAATCTAAGGGTACCTCAAAACCCCAGAAAGCGAGTTACAAAAAGGGTAATATTCAAAAGAAGGATGGCAAGAAGATACAGACCCCCCCAGTGGAGTCGGAGAGGGGTGAGGGAGGTACCCACAAAAAGACCCCTGAGAAGACACAGACCCCCCCAGTGGAGTCGGAGAGGGGTGAGGGAGGTACCCACAAAAAGACCCCTGAGAAGACACAGACCCCTGAGAAGATACAGACCCCTGAGAAGATACAGACCCCTGAGAAGATACAGACCCCTGAGAAGACACAGACCCCCCCAGTGGAGTCGGAGAGGGGTGAGGGAGGTACCCACAAAAAGACTAACCGTGTCACCTTGGATGAGGTGAGTGAGGAAGAGGAGAGTTACCCTGACGACGCTGCCGAAGAGGAAGAGCTGATGAAGAAGGAGAAACGACGAGACAGAGAATGGGAGGAGAAGAGGAGTACAAAGCGGGTGAGGAGCAGAGAGAAGGAGCAGGAATGGAAGAGTGGGAAGGGGAGGTTCAGTGTGGATACGGAATGGTTGGTGACTCTGGATGAGATTGGAGGAGATGGGGATGAGAGAGGAGAGGAGGGTGCGAGGGATCAGGAGAGCGGAATAAATGAGGCAGACCTTCAAGAATTGGTCACTCTGGATGAGATCGTTGACGAGGAAGGAGGGGAGGGTCCTAGCCCGGAGCCTCACCCATTCAGGCAGGAGGACGAATCAGAAGACTCCTTCAACACAGAGGTCAGGAAACATCTACTGCTTTCTTTTTGTCTGCTTGTATCTTGATTTCTCTCACACACTCACTCTCTCATGCATTTGTATTTATTATGGATCCCAATTAGCTGCTGCCTTCCTGCGGTCCAGCAAGTTGTAAAATTTTAAAAACATTACAATAGCTTCATTACAGAATTCACAACACAGTGTGTGACCTCAGGCCTGTACTCCACTACCACATATCTACAACACATAATCCATGTTATCGTGTGTGTATGTATGTCTGTGTTGCTTCAGTCTCCCCTGTTTCACAAGGTGTGTATTTATGTTTATTTAAAAAAATCTAATTCTACTGTTTGCATCAGTTACCTGATGTGGAATAGAGTTCCATGTAGTCATGGCTCTATGTAGTACTGTGGAATAGAGTTCCATGTAGTCATGGCTCTATGTAGTACTGTGGAATAGAGTTCCATGTAGTCATGGCTCTATGTAGTACTGTGGAATAGAGTTCCATGTAGTCATGGCTCTATGTAGTACTGTGGAATAGAGTTCCATGTAGTCATGGCTCTATGTAGTACTGTGGAATAGAGGTCCATGTAGTCATGGCTCTATGTAGTACTGTGGAATAGAGTTCCATGTAGTCATGGCTCTGTGTAGTACTGTGGAATAGAGTTCCATGTAGTCATGGCTCTATGTAGTACTGTGGAATAGAGTTCCATGTAGTCATGGCTCTATGTAGTACTGTGGAATAGAGTTCCATGTAGTCACGACTCTATGTAGTACTGTGGAATAGAGTTCCATGTAGTCATGGCTCTATGTAGTACTGTGGAATAGAGTTCCATGTAGTCATGGCTCTATGTAGTACTGTGGAATAGAGTTCCATGTAGTCATGGCTCTGTGTAGTACTGTGGAATAGAGTTCCATGTAGTCATGGCTCTATGTAGTACTGTGGAATAGAGTTCCATGTAGTCATGGCTCTATGTAGTACTGTGGAATAGAGTTCCATGTAGTCATGGCTCTGTGTAGTACTGTGGAATAGAGTTCCATGTAGTCATGGCTCTATGTAGTACTGTGGAATAGAGTTCCATGTAGTCATGGCTCTATGTAGTACTGTGGAATAGAGTTCCATGTAGTCATGGCTCTATGTAGTACTGTGGAATAGAGTTCCATGTAGTCATGGCTCTATGTAGTACTGTGGAATAGAGTTCCATGTAGTCATGGCTCTATGTAGTACTGTGGAATAGAGTTCCATGTAGTCGTGGCTCTACGTAGTACTGTGGAATAGAGTTCCATGTAGTCATGGCTCTATGTAGTACTGTGGAATAGAGTTCCATGTAGTCATGGCTCTATGTAGTACTGTGGAATAGAGTTACATGTAGTCATGGCTCTATGTAGTACTGTGGAATAGAGTTCCATGTAGTCATGGCTCTATGTAGTACTGTGGAATAGAGTTCCATGTAGTCATGGCTCTATGTAGTACTGTGGAATAGAGTTCCATGTAGTCATGGCTCTATGTAGTACTGTGGAATAGAGTTCCATGTAGTCGTGGCTCTACGTAGTACTGTGGAATAGAGTTCCATGTAGTCATGGCTCTATGTAGTACTGTGGAATAGAGTTCCATGTAGTCATGGCTCTATGTAGTACTGTGGAATAGAGTTCCATGTAGCCATGGCTCTATGTAGGACTGTGGAATAGAGTTCCATGTAGTCATGGCTCTATGTAGTACTGTGGAATAGAGTTCCATGTAGTCATGGCTCTACGTAGTACTGTGGAATAGAGTTCCATGTAGTCATGGCTCTATGTAGTACTGTGGAATAGAGTTCCATGTAGTCATGGCTCTATGTAGTACTGTGGAATAGAGTTACATGTAGTCATGGCTCTATGTAGTACTGTGGAATAGAGTTACATGTAGTCATGGCTCTATGTAGTACTGTGGAATAGAGTTACATGTAGTCATGGCTCTATGTAGTACTGTGGAATAGAGTTCCATGTAGTCATGGCTCTATGTAGTACTGTGGAATAGAGTTCCATGTAGTCATGGCTCTATGTAGTACTGTGGAATAGAGTTCCATGTAGTCATGGCTCTATGTAGTACTGTGGAATAGAGTTCCATGTAGTCATGGCTCTATGTAGTACTGTGGAATAGAGTTCCATGTAGTCATGGCTCTATGTAGTACTGTGGAATAGAGTTCCATGTAGTCATGGCTCTATGTAGTACTGTGGAATAGAGTTCCATGTAGTCATGGCTCTATGTAGTACTGTGGAATAGAGTTCCATGTAGTCATGGCTCTATGTAGTACTGTGGAATAGAGTTCCATGTAGTCATGGCTCTATGTAGTACTGTGCGCCTCCCATAGTCTGTTCTGGACTTGGGGACTGTGAAGAGACCTCTGGTGTCATGTCTTGTGGGGTATGGATGGGTGTCTGAGTGCTAGCTGTTTAAACAGACAGCTCAGTGTTTTCAACCTCTCACAAACACAACTAGTGATGAAATCTATCTCTCCTCTACTTTGAGCCAGGAGAGTTGGACATGCATATTATTAATATTAGCTCTCTGTATACATCCAAGGCCCAGCCGTGCTGCTCTGTTCTGAGCAAATTGCAATTTTCTTAAGTCCCTCTTTGACCACACGACTGAACAGTAGTCAAGGTGTGACAAAACAAGGGCCTGTAGGACCTGTCTTGTTGAATGTGTTGTTAAGAAGGTAGAAACTAGGGCCTGTAGGACCTGCCTTGTTGATAGTGCTGTTAAGAAGGTAGAAACTAGGGCCTGTAGGACCTGACTTGTTGATAGTGTTGTTAAGAAGGTATAAACTAGGGCCTGTAGGACCTGCCTTGTTGATAGTGCTGTTAAGAAGGTAGAAACTAGGGCCTGTAGGACCTGCCTTGTTGATAGTGTTGTTAAGAAGGTAGAAACTAGGGCCTGTAGGACCTGTCTTGTTGATAGTGTTGTTAAGAAGGTAGAAACTAGGGCCTGTAGGACCTGTCTTGTTGATAGTGCTGTTAAGAAGGTAGAAACTAGGGCCTGTAGGACCTGTCTTGTTGATAGTGTTGTTAAGAAGGTAGAAACTAGGGCCTGTAGGACCTGTCTTGTTGATAGTGCTGTTAAGAAGGTAGAAACTAGGGCCTGTAGGACCTGTCTTGTTGATAGTGTTGTTAAGAAGGTAGAAACTAGGGCCTGTAGGACCTGTCTTGTTGAATGTGTTGTTAAGAAGGTAGAAACTAGGGCCTGTAGGACCTGCCTTGTTGATAGTGCTGTTAAAAAGGCAGAGCAGTGCTTTATTATAGACAGACTTCTCACCATTTTAGCTACTACTGCATCAGTATGTTTTGACCATGACAGTTTACAATCTAGTGTTACTCCAAGCAGTTTAGTCATCTCAACTTGCTCAATTTCCACATGATTTATTACCAGATTTAGTTGAGGTTTAGGGTTTAGTGAATGATTTGTCCCAAATACAATGCTTTTAGTTGTAGAAATATTTAGGACTAACTTATTCCTTGCCACCCACTCTGAAACTAACTGCAGCTCTTTGTTGAGTGTTGCAGTCTTTTCAGTCGCTGTGGTAGCAGATAATGTTGAGTCACCCGCATACATAGACACTCTGGCTTTACTCAAAGCTAGTGGCATGCCATTAGTTAACATTTTAAAAAGTCTGGGGCCTAAACAGCTGCCCTGGGGAATACCCTGATTCTACATTTATTATGTTGGAGAAGCTTCCATTAAAGAACACCCTCTGTGTCAATTTCTCTCAGCCAATCATCAGTCATTTGTGTAAGTGCCGTGCTTGTTGAGCGTCCTTCCCTATAAGCGTGCTGAAAGTCTGTTGTCAGTTTGTTTACTGTAAAATAGCATTGTATCTGGTCAAACACAATGTTTTCCAGAAGTTTACTGAGGGTTGGTAACAGGCTGATTGGTCGGCTATTTGAGCCAGTAAAGGGGGCTTTACTATTCTTGGGTAGCGGAGTGACTTTAGCTTCACTCCAGGCCTGAGGGCACACGCTCTCTAGTAGGTTTAAATAGAAGATGTGAAAAATAGGAGTGGCAATATCGTCTGCTATTATCCTCAGTAATTTTCCATCCAGGTCGTCTGACCCTGGTGGCTTGTCATTGTGAATGTCAATCAATCAAATGTATTTATAAAGCCCTTTTTACATCAGCTGATATCTCAAAGTGCTGTACAGAAACCCAGCCTAAAACCCCAAACAGCAAGCAATGCAGGTGTAGAAGCACGGTGGCTCGGAAAAACTCCCTAGAAAGGCCAAAACCTAGGAAGAAACCTAGAGAGGAACCAGGCTACCAGGCATTTATATTTGTTTCATAGTGTAGTGTCTTCTTGTTTTCATTCAGTTTAGTCTCATGATTTGTCAACTTGCAGTTCGTTTGCCAATCGGCTGTGCAGCCAGACTTATTTGCCATTCCCTTTGCCTCATCCCTCTCAACCAAACACAAAATTCCTCATCAATCCAGGGGGATTTAACCGTTTTTACAGTCATTTTCTTAATGGGTGTTTATTAGTAACTGGGGTAAGTAGTTTCGTCTATGTGTCCAGGTCAATGTCGTGTTTGCTCCTCATTTACACACACCACAGACCAGCAAATATTATTTACATCAACAACATAGGAATCACTACAAGACGTATGACCTCTTCTACATTGTATTAGACAGGCACATTACATATTTTCATCTCTGTCCAATCAGACTATGGTGACCCTGGATGAGACTGGAAGTGATCATGAGATGGAGGAAGTGCAGCCCAAGAAGTCTCCAGAACCAGCCCAGACCCGGCACGCTGACAACACAGGTACAGGTGTCTGTTAGATCAGAACCAGCCCAGACCCAGTACACTGACAATACAGGTACAGGTGTATGTTAGACCAGAGTGACTGTGTGTCTCTTAGATCAGAGTGACTGTGTGTCTGTTAGATCAGAGTGACTGTGTGTCTCTTAGATCAGAGTGACTGTGTGTCTGTTAGGTCAGAGTGACTGTGTGTCTGTTAGGTCAGAGTGACTGTGTGTCTGTTAGATCAGAGTGACTGTGTGTCTCTTAGATCAGAGAGACTGTGTCTGTTAGATCAAAGTGACTGTGTGTCTGTTAGATCAGAGTGACTGTGTGTCAGATCAGAGTGACTGTGTGTCTGTTAGATCAGAGTGACTGTGTGTCTGTTAGATCAGAGTGACTGTGTGTCTGTTAGATCAGAGTGACTGTGTGTCTGTTAGATCAGAGTGACTGTGTGTCTGTTAGATCAGAGTGACTGTGTGTCTGTTAGATCAGAGTGACTGTGTGTCTGTTAGATCAGAGTGACTGTGTGTCTGTTAGATCAGAGTGACTGTGTGTCTGTTAGATCAGAGTGACTGTGTGTCTGTTAGATCAAAGTGACTGTGTGTCTGTTAGATCAGAGTGACTGTGTGTCAGATCAGAGTGACTGTGTGTCTGTTAGATCAGAGTGACTGTGTGTGTCTGTGATGCGCTGGTTGACTCATAACCCGCAGTCCCTGTGGTGCGGACGGGTTTAGGGTAATTAAATAGTGTGTGTGTGTGTGTGGGGGGGGGTTTAGGGGCATTCAATATTGTGTGGGTGAAGGGGGGTGGGTTTAGGGGCATTAAATAGTGTGTATGGGGGGGGGGGTTTAGGGGCATTAAATAGTGTGTGTGTGGGGGGGTTTAGGGGCATTAAATAGTGTGTTGGTGAAGGGGGGGGGGGTTTAGGGGCATTAAATAGTGTGTTGGTGAAGAGGGGGTTTAGGGGCATTAAATAGTGTGTGGGTAAAGGGGGGGTTTAGGGGCATTAAATAGTGTGTGGGTGAAGGGGGGGTTTAGGGTCATTAAATAGTGTGTGGGGGAAGGGGGGTGGGGTTAGGTCATTAAATAGTGTGTGGGTAAAGGGGGGGGTTTAGGGTCATTAAATAGTGTGTGGGGGAAGGGGGGTGGGGTTAGGGTCATTAAATAGTGTGTGGGGGTGGGGTTAGGGTCATTAAATAGTGTGTGGGGGTGGGGTTAGGGTCATTAAATAGTGTGTGGGGGTGGGGTTAGGGTCATTAAATAGTGTGTGGGGGTGGGGTTAGGGTCATTAAATAGTGTGTGGGTGGCGTGCTGGTTGAATAAAGAGAACAATAAATATAACTAATATCTAGAGGCCATATCGAGGTTTTCTTTCATTCTTTTCATCTGGCAGCGCAGGCCTGAGTCTTCATCTTTAACTGTACCAGATGCTTTTGGGCAGAAAGTGAATGTCCGTTTAATTCAAGACGAGAAAAGTTGCAAAACGGAGAGTTGAAAATAAATGTTGAATGAAAAACGTCATTGTTCAAGAACTGCACAGCACACTTTCTATATTTTGCAGGTTAGGGTCAATTACGGTCCTCAGATTCACTTTATCACATGCAGGGCATTCGGAAAGTTGTTCAGACCCCTTTTTCCACATTTTGTTACAGCCTTATTATAAAATGGACTAAATGTTTTTCCTCATCAATCTATACACAACACCCTGTAATGACATCACAATACCCCATAATGACATCACAATACTCTACAATGACATCACAATACCCCATAATGACATAACAATACTCCACAATGACATCACAACAGAACTAAATGAAAATAGGTTTTTAGACATTTTTGCTACAGAAATACGTTATTTACATACTGTAAGTATTCAGACCCTTTGCTATGAGACTGTAAACTGAGCTCAGGTACATCCTGTTTCCATTGATCATCTCTGAGATGTTTCTACAACTTGATTGGTGTCCAACTGTGGTAAATTCAATTGATTGGACATGATTTGGAAAGGTACACACCTGTCACCTGCCACAGTTGACAGTTCACGTCAGAGCAAAATCAAGCTATGAGGTCGAAGGAATTGTCCGTAGAGCTCCGAGACAGGATTGTGTCGAGGTACAGATCTGGGGAAGGGTACCAAAACATTTCTGCAGCATTGAAGGTCCTCAAGAACATAGTGGCCTCCATCATTCCTAAATGGAAGAAGTTTGGAACTTCCTAGATCTGTCCGCCCGGCCAAACTGAGCAATCGGGGGAGAAGGGCCTTGGTCAGGGAGGTGACCAAGAATCTTATGGTCACTCTGACAGAGCTCCAGAGTTCCACTGTGGAGACGGGAGAACCTTCCAGAAGGACAACCATCTCTGCAACACCACAAATCAGGCCTTTATGGTAGAGTGGCCAGATGGAAGCCACTCCTCAGTAAAAGGCACATGACAGCCAGCTTGGAGTTTGCCAAAAGGCACCTAAAGTACTCTCGGACCATGAGAAACAAGATTCTCTGGTCTGATGAAACCAAGGTTGAACTCTTCGGCCTGAATGCCAAGCGTCACGTCTGGAGGAAACCTGGCACCATCCCTACGGTGAAGCATGGTGGTGGCAGCATCATGCTGTGGGGAAGTTTTTCAGCAGTAGGGGCTGGGAGACTAGTGAGCTAGTGAGTGAGTGGGTTAGCTAGTGAGTGAGTGAGTGAGTGAGTGAGTGGGTGGGTGGGTGGGTGGGTTAGCTAGTGAGTGAGTGGGTTAGCTAGTGAGTGGGTGGGTGGGTGGGTGGGTTAGCTAGTGAGTGAGTGGGTTAGCCAGGGTTACTCAACTAGGGGTCTGTGGAGATACTGCAGGATAAATCCATTTAGAATAACTACAGTATGTATGTATTGAATATCTACTGTTAGCTACTGTTAGTTTCTGTGTATTCTGGGGATTATTTCACTAAAGCTAATTGACTAATGACTTCCCTTCTGTCTTCCCCTCCCTCCCTCCCTCCCTCCCTCCCTCCCTCCCTCCCTCCCTCCCTCCCTCCCTTCTCCTATCTCCCCCCCTCTCTCTCCCTTCCTCTCCCCCCTCTCTCCCCCCTCTTTCTCCCTTCCTCTCTCTCCCTTCTCCTATCCCTCCCTCTCTCTCTCTCTCCCTCCCTCCCTCGCTCCCTCTCTCTCTCCCCCTCCCTCCCTCCCTCTCCTTCTCTCCCTTCTCCTCTCTCTCCCCTGTCCAGAAACATTACCCGAAGCATCAGAAGCAACAAGCAGGAGGTTCTAGCCAAGGCTCCGCCTCCAAGTGACCCCCCTGACCACACCCCTGGGTGTGTCTAAAATGTGACCATTTCCCCAGTGCTCTGGTTGATAGATAGGGCTCTACTATATAATAGGGTGATAGAGTGCAGTTTGATATTTCGGCTGGTCTAGGATCAGGTCGCCCCGTGTTCATATTGTCTTATTCATTATGATTTAAAAGGTAAAACTGGTCCTGGATCAGCCTTCCCTGAGACGCTTTGTGAATACGTTTCCGTGGATAATCGGGTCCAATATGACACAGATTTTTAGATTCATTTGTTTTGTTAGCTTTTTTTTGGGGTGGATTTAAATATCATTAAACTGTTTTAATTTATCCAGAGTAACTCAGTCAGCAGAGACCAGACATAATTATATGTATACGGAGAAAGTAATAAATGTCGTTTTTATTACGAACACTGTGTTGTCTGGTGAATGACTTGATAACATGGTGCACCGGCAGAACAGTGTATATTCCCGGCAGTTTGAATCCGTGGTGAAGAGGATCCTGGGCCGTATTCATCCGTGGAAACAATGGAGGCTCAAGAGTTGTTGAAGGAGGAAAAACAAAAAAGAAATGTAGGAATTTATTCAAGAAAGATGTAATATATTATAGTATTATAACAATACAGAGAATATGGGGGGAAAATGCACCAAATTATTTATTTTTATTTTTTAATCTTAAACATAGAAATGATACCAAAAAATAATTTACTAATTTACTCGTGATTCATTAAACAATATTTTTGAAAAAGGAACTAAAGTACTTTAAGCTTTAATGTTTTCGTTTGTCTCCTCCTTCTCCACCGAAGCAAATCAATCAATGTAAATGAACATACAGAAAGACTCATGTGAATGCCAAGTTACAGAGGAGGAACATCTTTATATATTATTAATATTATTAAAGCCTTTAAGTCCCTGGAAAACCTTTTACATCTTTAGGAACATCTTTATGTAATTAAGTCCTGGAAAACCACACCTTTTACTCAGAGGACCTTCATTAGCATGTTTTAACCTAAACTCCTAAATAAACGGTAGGTTATCAGATACTCAACAAGAAGGTCTGATTTCATTATTACTGAAACAAGTGGTATATATAAAGATCTTACACTTCAGTGATGTAAAATGCGTTGGATATTATTCATCCTAACGTAACGCTCGTCTGAAGAAGAGGACCGCAGCGCAGCGTGGTACGTGTTCATGATTATTTATTCAAACTGAACACTGAAACAAAACAACAACGTGGAACAGAACAATTCTGTCTGGTGCAGAAACACTAAACAGAAAACCACTACCCACAAAACACAGGTGGGGAAAAAGCTGCCTGAAGTATGATTCTCAATCAGAGACAACGATAGACAGCTGCCTCTGATTGAGAACCACACCCGGCCAAACACAAATAAATAGAAAAGATAGAAATAAAGAAACTAGAATGCCCACCCTAGTCACACCCGGGCCTAACCAAAATAGAGAATGAAAGCCTCTATGGCCAGGGTGTGACGGTACCCCCCCCCCCCCAAAGGGGAGCGGACTCAGGCTGCAAAACCTGACTCTAAAGGGGAGGGTCCGGATGGGCCTCCTTTATGGCGGCGGCTCTGGTGCGGGACTTAGACCCGCCTCTGGCTCTCCCCACTTTGGTGGCGCCTCTGGTGTGGGGACCCTCGCAACTGACCCCGGACTGGGCACCCTCCTTGCTGGAGACTCCGAACTGGGCACCCTTGTTGCTGGCTCCGGACTGGAGGCCGTCGTTGGAGGCTTCGTGCCCTGGATCATCACTGAAGGCTTCGTGCCATGGATCATCACTGGAGGGAGGAGACGTATGGGCATTCTGGTACGTGGAGCTGCCACAGGGCTCACCAGGCTGGGGAGACATCCAAGAGGATTAGTTCTGGGCGCAGACACAGAACTCACCAGGCTGGATAGACATACAGGAGGCCCTGTCCTTGGCAGAGGCACTGGATACACTGGGCCGTGGAGGCGCACTGGAGGTCTCGAGCTAAGAGCCTGCACAATCCGTCCTGGCTGGATGGTGACTTTGGCCCGGCAAGTGCGGGGAGCAGGCACAGGACGCACTGGGCTGTGCAGACACACTGGAGACACAGTGCACAGAGCCGGCGAGGAAACCCACTGGCTGTCTGGAGATCAGGGCTGGTACCATCCTCCCTGGCTGGATCTTCACCCGGCAGATGGGGTGAGCTGGGATGTAGCACACCGGGCTGTGAACGAGCACTGGAGACACCGTGCCGGGTCCCGAACGAAATGTTTGAATATGAAATTATTTGTGATGGGATGAAATGTGATTTTAGCTTCTAAAATGTGACATTTGGGTTTTCATATGATAGGGCTCTGCTCAATCAGTGGCCCTGTGAAGGGACAAGGGCTATAAAACCTTTCAAACACACCCTCCTCTCCTTTCCTGTATAAGCCCTTGACGACTATAGAACTTCCTGTTCCGATGATGTGAGGATGACGGTCCGATGTCAGAATGGTTCAGATAATAACTACAGAACGAAGCCAACATCAGCGTGAGTTTTGGTTGCGAATGGTATGAACTTTGAACTCTTATTCACTACAGAAGTGATACCTTCTAGCCATTGAGTTAGCAACAGCAGCTGCAAACGCAGGTTAGGAAGGAACAGACAGAGTATCCCATCTACCACACAATGACGTCACTACAACTTATCCAATTGACCACCCGGGTCATTCTTCAAAGGACTCGGTTGGGCAACACGGCCTTCCATCTACCACCAACCTACTGAAGCGCAGCTCAGAGTAAATATTTATTGCATTTTCCTTTTCCAAATAGGTGGTAATTTAGAATGCATAAGATACTGTATTTACGATAGCACAGCTTCTTCCCTTTGTTACTCAGTCTTCCCGCTCTTTCACTCAAACCCCGCCCCTTTTCCTTTGTGTAACAAGCTGTCATATCTGTTTCGCCCGCTAGGGATGTTTTCCTTTATGACGTAATTTGTAATCAAGTTGATTAATTGTGTGTATGTGTGATTCTGTGTGATTAGTTAGGTATTTAGTAAATAAATTATTAAACCCAATTCTGTATTGCTGATTAAATTTGTTCGCCAGGGTTCGTGCAGATAAAATAATTTACAACTTTCAGATGAGACTGAATTTAGGTGACGATTAATATTGTCTGCTATGGATGTAAAATATTACTAGGTCTTTAAGAGTTTATTCGGAAGATAACAGCTCTATAAATATTATTTTGTGGTGCCCCGACTCTCTAGTTAATTACATTTACATGATTAGCTCAATCAGGTAATATTAATTATTTTATAGAATAGAATGTCATATCACTTAATCCGGCATAGCCGACACCACGCTGCAAACAATAGAACACTGAATGAAGACCATTGTGATGTCATCAATCAGAACCTGAGCTGGAGGCCCACGGGACTGTCCTGCCCCAGGTTCAGTGACGTTACCTACCCCAGGGTGGGTTTGGTCTGTTGAAGAGTGGCGCGAAGACCTGAACCGGGCTGTGGATATCCACAACCCCCTTAAAGGTAGCCTAGACGTTAGATGAAAATTAAGGGCTGCCAGTTCAAATCCCATTTCTGACAGGGAACAAAATCATGTGGGGAGTGGGCCGGCAACCGAGGGTTGCTAGCATCAGTATCCTAGATACCATCTCCTTCCGTATTTCCCTTGACACTCAACCCCTGTATTGGCATACATTATGACTGACCTCTTCTCCGATCTGTCCGACCTCCTCTTCAATCTGGCCGACCTCCTCTCCGATATGGCCGACCTCCTCTCCGATATGGCCGACCTCCTCTCCGATCTGGCCGACCCCCTCTCCGATCTGGCCGACCCCCTCTCCGATCTGGCCGACCCCCTCTCCGATCTGGCCGACCCCCTCCGATCTGGCCGACCTCCTCTCCGATCTGGCCGACCTCCTGTCCGATCTGGCCGACCCCCTCTCCGATCTGGCCGACCCCCTCTCCGATATGGCCGACCCCCTCTCCGATATGGCCGACCCCCTCTCCGATATGGCCGACCCCCTCTCCGATCTGGCCGACCCCCTCTCCGATCTGGCCGACCCCCTCTCCGATCTGGCCGACCCCCTCTCCGATATGGCCGACCCCCTCTCCGATATGGCCGACCCCCTCTCCGATCTGGCCGACCCCCTCTCCGATCTGGCCGACCCCCTCTCTGATATGGCCGACCCCCTCTCCGATCTGGCCGACCCCCTCTCCGATATGGCCGACCTCCTCTCCGATCTGGCCGACCCCCTCCGATCTGGCCGACCTCCTCTCCGATCTGGCCGACCTCCTGTCCGATCTGGCCGACCCCCTCTCCGATCTGGCCGACCCCCTCTCCGGTATGGCCGACCCCCTCTCCGATATGGCCGACCCCCTCTCCGATATGGCCGACCCCCTCTCCGATCTGGCCGACCCCCTCTCCGATCTGGCCGACCCCCTCTCCGATATGGCCGACCCCCTCTCCGATCTGGCCGACCCCCTCTCCGATCTGGCCGACCCCCTCATATATGGCCGACCCCCTCTCCGATCTGGCCGACCTCCTCTCCGATCTGGCCGACCTCCTGTCCGATCTGGCCGACCCCCTCTCCGATCTGGCCGACCCCCTCTCCGATATGGCCGACCCCCTCTCCGATATGGCCGACCCCCTCTCCGATATGGCCGACCCCCTCTCCGATCTGGCCGACCCCCTCTCCGATCTGGCCGACCCCCTCTCCGATCTGGCCGACCCCCTCTCCGATATGGCCGACCCCCTCTCCGATATGGCCGACCCCCTCTCCGATCTGGCCGACCCCCTCTCCGATCTGGCCGACCCCCTCTCTGATATGGCCGACCCCCTCTCCGATCTGGCCGACCCCCTCTCCGATATGGCCGACCCCCTCTCTGATATGGCCGACCTCCTCTCCGATCTGGCCGACCTCCTCTCCGATCTGGCCGACCCCCCCTCCGATCTGGCCGACCCCCTCTCCGATCTGGCCGACCCCCTCTCCGATCTGGCCGACCCCCTCTCCGATCTGGCCGACCCCCTCTCCGATATGGCCGACCCCCTCTCCGATATGGCCGACCCCCTCTCCGATATGGCCGACCCCCTCTCCGATCTGGCCGACCCCCTCTCCGATCTGGCCGACCCCCTCTCCGATCTGGCCGACCCCCTCTCCGATATGGCCGACCCCCTCTCCGATCTGGCCGACCCCCTCTCCGATCTGGCCGACCCCCTCTCCGATCTGGCCGACCCCCTCTCTGATATGGCCGACCCCCTCTCCGATCTGGCCGACCCCCTCTCCGATATGGCCGACCCCCTCTCTGATATGGCCGACCTCCTCTCCGATCTGGCCGACCTCCTCTCCGATCTGGCCGACCCCCCCCTCCGATCTGGCCGACCTCCTCTCCGATCTGGCCGACCCCCTCTCCGATCTGGCCGACCCCCTCTCCGATATGGCCGACCCCCTCTCCGATCTGGCCGACCCCCTCTCCGATCTGGCCGACCCCCTCTCCGATCTGGCCGACCCCCTCTCCGATCTGGCCGACCCCCCTCTCCAATCTGGCCGACCCCCTCTCCAATCTTGCCGACCTCCTCTCTGTGTGTTTCTGTATTTTTGGAGTTGGGACTGGGATAAAAGCAGAATTCACAATTCTCTCTCACACTCTCTCACTCACTCTCATTCACTTTCACTCACTGACATCTTCAGAGATATGGGGATTACGGCCTGACTATTCCCCCAGATCGGAGGCCCTGGGTACCAGCTGAGAAGATGTACCATACCAACCACCGTCGCCGCTGGTTACGCCTCAGACGCAGAAGATGGAGGCGCCGAAGAAGGTACTTCAAACCTAGATGTACATAACGACCAGGGGGCCCACTCCTGTAAGAGATTCCACAGAGATCGTTATATAAACCAGTGGTCCTCACCTGTAAGAGATTCCACAGAGATCGTTATATAAACCAGTGGTCCACTCCTGTAAAAGATTCCACAGAGATCGTTATATAAACCAGTGGTCCTCACCTGTAAGAGATTCCACAGAGATCGTTATATAAACCAGTGGCCCACTCCTGTAAAAGATTCCACAGAGATTGTTATATAAACCAGTGTTCCTCGTCTGTAAGAGATTCCACAGAGATCGTTATATAAACCAGTGGTCCTCGTCTGTAAAAGATTCCACAGAGATCGTTATATAAACCAGTGGTCCTCGTCTGTAAGAGATTCCACAGAGATCGTTATATAAACCAGTGGTCCTCGCCTGTAAGAGATTCCACAGAGATTGTTATATAAACCAGTGGTCCTCTTCTGTAAGAGATTCCACAGAGATCGTTATATAAACCAGTGGTCCTCGTCTGTAAGAGATTCCACAGAGATCGTTATATAAACCAGTGGTCCTCGTCTGTAAGAGATTCCACAGAGATCGTTATATAAACCAGTGGTCCTCTCCTGTAAAAGATTCCACAGAGACCGTTCTATAAACCAGTGGTCCTCTCCTGTAAAAGATTCCACAGAGATCGTTATATAAACCAGTGGTCCTCTCCTGTAAGAGATTCCACAGAGACCGTTATATAAACCAGTGGTCCTCTCCTGTAAAAGATTCCACAGAGATCGTTATATAAACCAGTGGTCCTCGTCTGTAAGAGATTCCACAGAGATCGTTATATAAACCAGTGGTCCTCGTCTGCAAGAGATTCCACAGAGATCGTTATATAAACCAGTGGTCCTCGTCTGTAAGAGATTCCATAGAGATCGTTATATAAACCAGTGGTCCTCGTCTGTAAGAGATTCCACAGAGATCGTTATATAAACCAGTGGTCCTCTCCTGTAAAAGATTCCACAGAAATCGTTATATAAACCAGTGGTCCTCTCCTGTAAAAGATTCCACAGAGACCGTTATATAAACCAGTGGTCCTCTCCTGTAAGAGATTCGAAAGAGATCGTTATATCAAGCACTGACTGACTGACATGACTCTGACGAATTACTAGCCGTAAATAGGAAATATATATTTTTTGTCTGTGACATTACACACACTGACCACAAGGGGGTGGTCTGGTTACACGGTCTGAGAAGGTTGACCTGCTCTATGTTGGGCAACCAGTTGGTTTTATGTGTTTGAGTCTATTTTATGTAGCTGAATGACCATGTATGGGTGTGTTGAGAGAGAGAGAGAGAGAGAGAGAGAGAGAGAGAGAGAGAGAGAGAGAGAGAGAGAGAGAGAGAGAGAGAGAGAGAGAGAGAGAGAGAGAGAGAGAGAGAGAGAGAGAGAGAGAGAGAGAGAGAGAGAGAGAGAGAGAGAGAGAGACTGACTCATCTTAAACAGGAGGAAGAGACCACTGGAGAAGACTGGACCTGCTGCTATCCTCACCCTGGTGAGAGAGGAGGAGGGTTACCTTCTTTCACCCTCCATAAGGAAACATTTTTAGCTGTGTTCCCTGTTTCAGGTGGGACTCACAAACACCTTTTAAAAATATATATGTATTTAACCAGGTAGGCTAGTTGAGAACAAGATCTCATTTACAACTGTGACCTGGTCAAGATAAAGCAAAGCAGTTCGACACAAAACAACAACACAGAGTGACACATAAACCCGTACCAAGCCAGAGACCTGCCTCAGATCAGTTAATGTTACCTGTACCAAGCCAGAGACCTGCCTCAGATCAGTTAATGTTACCTGTACCAAGCCAGAGACCTGCCTCAGATCAGTTAATGTTACCTGTTCCAAGCCAGAGACCTGCCTCTCAGGTCAGTTAATGTTACCTGTACCAAGCCAGAGACCTGCCTCTCAGGTCAGTTACCTGTACCAAGCCAGAGACCTGCCTCTCAGGTCAGTTACCTGTACCAAGCCAGATACCTGCCTCTCAGGTCAGTTAATGTTACCTGTACCAAGCCAGAGACCTGCCTCTCAGGTCAGTTACCTGTACCAAGCCAGATACCTGCCTCTCAGGTCAGTTACTATTACCTGTAGACACCTGCCTCTCAGATCAGTTAATGTTACCTGTACCAAGCCAGAGACCTGCCTCAGATCAGTTAATGTTACCTGTTCCAAGCCAGAGACCTGCCTCTCAGGTCAGTTGCTGTTACCTGTACCAAGCCAGAGACCTGCCTCTCAGGTTTGTTACCTGTACCAAGCCAGAGACCTGCCTCTCAGGTCAATTGCAGTTACCTGTACCAAGCCAGAGACCTGCCTCTCAGGTCAGTTACCTGTACCAAGCCAGAGACCTGCCTCTCAGGTCAGTTACCTGTACCAAGCCAGAGACCGCCCTCTCAGGTCAGTTACTGTTACCTGTACCAACCAGAGACCTGCCTCTCAGGTCAGTTACCTGTACCAAGCCAGACACCTGCCTCTCAGGTCAGTTACCTGTACCAAGCCAGACACCTGCCTCTCAGGTCAGTTACTGTTACCTGTACCAAGCCAGATACCTGCCTCTCAGGTCAGTTACCTGTACCAAGCCAGAGACCTGCCTCTCAGGTCAGTTACTGTTACCTGTACCAAGCCAGACACCTGCCTCTCAGGTCAGTTACCTGTACCAAGCCAGACACCTGCCTCTCAGGTCAGTTACTGTTACCTGTACCAAGCCATAGACCTGCCCCTCAGGTCAGTTACTGTTACCTGTACCAAGCCAGAGACCTGCCCCTCAGGTCAGTTACTGTTACCTGTACCAAGCCTGAGACCTGCCTCAGATCAGTTAATGTTACCTGTAGCAAGCCAGAGACCTGCCTCTCAGGTCAGTTACTGTTACCTGTACCAACCAGACACCTGCCTCTCAGGTCAGTTACCTGTACCAAGCCAGACACCTGCCTCTCAGGTCAGTTAACTGTACCAAGCCAGACACCTGCCTCTCAGGTCAGTTACTGTTACCTGTACCAAGCCAGATACCTGCCTCTCAGGTCAGTTACCTGTACCAAGCCAGAGACCTGCCTCTCAGGTCAGTTACTGTTACCTGTACCAACCAGAGACCTGCCTCTCAGGTCAGTTACTGTTACCTGTACCAAGCCAGACACCTGCCTCTCAGGTCAGTTACTGTTACCTGTACCAAGCCAGACACCTGCCTCTCAGGTCAGTTACTGTTACCTGTACCAAGCCAGACACCTGCCTCTCAGGTCAGTTACCTGTACCAAGCCAGACACCTGCCTCTCAGGTCAGTTACCTGTACCAAGCCAGAGACCTGCCTCTCAGGTCAGTTACTGTTACCTGTACCAAGCCAGACACCTGCCTCTCAGGTCAGTTACCTGTACCAAGCCAGAGACCTGCCTCTCAGGTCAGTTAATGTTACCTGTTCCAAGCCAGAGACCTGCCTCTCAGGTCAGTTACTGTTACCTGTAGCAAGCCAGATACCTGCTTCTCAGGTCAGTTACCTGTACCAAGCCAGACACCTGCCTCTCAGGTCAGTTACCTGTACCAAGCCAGACACCTGCCTCTCAGGTCAGTTACCTGTACCAAGCCAGAGACCTGCCTCTCAGGTCAGTTACTGTTACCTGTACCAACCAGAGACCTGCCTCTCAGGTCAGTTACCTGTACCAAGCCAGACACCTGCCTCTCAGGTCAGTTACCTGTACCAAGCCAGACACCTGCCTCTCAGGTCAGTTACTGTTACCTGTACCAAGCCAGATACCTGCTTCTCAGGTCAGTTACCTGTACCAAGCCAGAGACCTGCCTCTCAGGTCAGTTACTGTTACCTGTACCAAGCCAGACACCTGCCTCTCAGGTCAGTTACCTGTACCAAGCCAGAGACCTGCCCCTCAGGTCAGTTACTGTTACCTGTACCAAGCCAGAGACCTGCCCCTCAGGTCAGTTACTGTTACCTGTACCAAGCCAGAGACCTGCCTCAGATCAGTTAATGTTACCTGTAGCAAGCCAGAGACCTGCCTCTCAGGTCAGTTACTGTTACCTGTAGCAAGCCAGAGACCTGCCTCTCAGGTCAGTTACTGTTACCTGTACCAAGCCAGACACCTGCCTCTCAGGTCAGTTACCTGTACCAAGCCAGGGACCTGCCTCTCAGGTCAGTTAATGTTACCTGTTCCAAGCCAGAGACCTGCCTCTCAGGTCAGTTACTGTTACCTGTAGCAAGCCAGAGACCTGCCTCTCAGGTCAGTTACTGTTACCTGTACCAAGCCAGAGACCTGCCTCTCAGGTCAGTTACTGTTACCTGTACCAAGCCAGACACCTGCCTCTCAGGTCAGTTACCTGTACCAAGCCAGACACCTGCCTCTCAGGTCAGTTACTGTTACCTGTACCAAGCCAGACACCTGCCTCTCAGGTCAGTTACCTGTACCAAGCCAGACACCTGCCTCTCAGGTCAGTTACCTGTACCAAGCCAGACACCTGCCTCTCAGGTCAGTTACTGTTACCTGTACCAAGCCAGACACCTGCCTCTCAGGTCAGTTACCTGTACCAAGCCAGAGACCTGCCTCTCAGGTCAGTTAATGTTACCTGTTCCAAGCCAGAGACCTGCCTCTCAGGTCAGTTACTGTTACCTGTAGCAAGCCAGAGACCTGCATCTCAGGTCAGTTACTGTTACCTTTACCAAGCCAGACACCTGCCTCTCAGGTCAGTTACTGTTACCTGTACCAAGCCAGACACCTGCCTCTCAGGTCAGTTACTGTTACCTGTACCAAGCCAGATACCTGCCTCTCAGATCAGTTAATGTTACCTGTACCAAGCCAGAGACCTTTCTCTCAGGTCAGTTACCTGTACCAAGCCAGAGACCTCCCTCTCAGGTCAGTTACTGTTACCTGTACCAAGCCAGAGACCTGCCTCTCAGGTCAGTTACCTGTACCAAGCCAGAGACCTGCCTCTCAGGTCAGTTACTGTTACCTGTACCAAGCCAGAGACCTGCCTCAGATCAGTTAATGTTACCTGTACCAAGCCAGAGACCTGCCTCAGATCAGTTGCTGTTACCTGTACCAAGCCAGATTCCTGCCTCTCAGGTTAGTTACCTGTACCAAGCCAGAGACCTGCCTCTCAGGTCAATTGCAGTTACCTGTACCAAGCCAGAGACCTGCCTCTCAGGTTAGTTACCTGTACCAAGCCAGAGACCTGCCTCTCAGGTTAGTTACCTGTTCCAAGCCAGAGACCTGCCTCTCAGGTTAGTTACCTGTTCCAAGCCAGAGACCTGCCTCTCAGATCAGTTAATGTTACCTGTTCCAAGCCAGAGACCTGCCTCTCAGGTCAGTTGCTGTTACCTGTACCAAGCCAGAGACCTGCCTCTCAGGTTTGTTACCTGTACCAAGCCAGAGACCTGCTTCTCAGGTCAATTGCAGTTACCTGTACCAAGCCAGAGACCTGCCTCTCAGGTCAGTTACCTGTACCAAGCCAGAGACCTGCCTCTCAGGTCAGTTACCTGTACCAAGCCAGAGACCGCCCTCTCAGGTCAGTTACTGTTACCTGTACCAACCAGAGACCTGCCTCTCAGGTCAGTTACCTGTACCAAGCCAGACACCTGCCTCTCAGGTCAGTTACCTGTACCAAGCCAGACACCTGCCTCTCAGGTCAGTTACTGTTACCTGTACCAAGCCAGATACCTGCCTCTCAGGTCAGTTGCCTGTACCAAGCCAGAGACCTGCCTCTCAGGTCAGTTACTGTTACCTGTACCAAGCCAGACACCTGCCTCTCAGGTCAGTTACCTGTACCAAGCCAGACACCTGCCTCTCAGGTCTGTTACTGTTACCTGTATTAAGCCATAGACCTGCCCCTCAGGTCAGTTACTGTTACCTGTACCAAGCCAGAGACCTGCCCCTCAGGTCAGTTACTGTTACCTGTACCAAGCCTGAGACCTGCCTCAGATCAGTTAATGTTACCTGTAGCAAGCCAGAGACCTGCCTCTCAGGTCAGTTACTGTTACCTGTAGCAAGCCAGAGACCTGCCTCTCAGGTCAGTTACTGTTACCTGTACCAACCAGACACCTGCCTCTCAGGTCAGTTACCTGTACCAAGCCAGACACCTGCCTCTCAGGTCAGTTAACTGTACCAAGCCAGACACCTGCCTCTCAGGTCAGTTACTGTTACCTGTACCAAGCCAGATACCTGCCTCTCAGGTCAGTTACCTGTACCAAGCCAGAGACCTGCCTCTCAGGTCAGTTACTGTTACCTGTACCAACCAGAGACCTGCCTCTCAGGTCAGTTACTGTTACCTGTACCAAGCCAGACACCTGCCTCTCAGGTCAGTTACTGTTACCTGTACCAAGCCAGACACCTGCCTCTCAGGTCAGTTACTGTTACCTGTACCAAGCCAGACACCTGCCTCTCAGGTCAGTTACCTGTACCAAGCCAGACACCTGCCTCTCAGGTCAGTTACCTGTACCAAGCCAGAGACCTGCCTCTCAGGTCAGTTACTGTTACCTGTACCAAGCCAGACACCTGCCTCTCAGGTCAGTTACCTGTACCAAGCCAGAGACCTGCCTCTCAGGTCAGTTAATGTTACCTGTTCCAAGCCAGAGACCTGCCTCTCAGGTCAGTTACTGTTACCTGTAGCAAGCCAAAGACCTGCCTCTCAGGTCAGTTACTGTTACCTGTACCAACAAGAGACCTGCCTCTCAGGTCAGTTACCTGTACCAAGCCAGACACCTGCCTCTCAGGTCAGTTACCTGTACCAAGCCAGACACCTGCCTCTCAGGTCAGTTACTGTTACCTGTACCAAGCCAGATACCTGCTTCTCAGGTCAGTTACCTGTACCAAGCCAGAGACCTGCCTCTCAGGTCAGTTACTGTTACCTGTACCAAGCCAGAGACCTGCCCCTCAGGTCAGTTACTGTTACCTGTACCAAGCCAGAGACCTGCCTCAGATCAGTTAATGTTACCTGTAGCAAGCCAGAGACCTGCCTCTCAGGTCAGTTACTGTTACCTGTAGCAAGCCAGAGACCTGCCTCTCAGGTCAGTTACTGTTACCTGTACCAAGCCAGACACCTGCCTCTCAGGTCAGTTACCTGTACCAAGCCAGGGACCTGCCTCTCAGGTCAGTTAATGTTACCTGTTCCAAGCCAGAGACCTGCCTCTCAGGTCAGTTACTGTTACCTGTAGCAAGCCAGAGACCTGCCTCTCAGGTCAGTTACTGTTACCTGTACCAAGCCAGAGACCTGCCTCTCAGGTCAGTTACTGTTACCTGTACCAAGCCAGACACCTGCCTCTCAGGTCAGTTACCTGTACCAAGCCAGACACCTGCCTCTCAGGTCAGTTACTGTTACCTGTACCAAGCCAGACACCTGCCTCTCAGGTCAGTTACCTGTACCAAGCCAGACACCTGCCTCTCAGGTCAGTTACCTGTACCAAGCCAGACACCTGCCTCTCAGGTCAGTTACTGTTACCTGTACCAAGCCAGACACCTGCCTCTCAGGTCAGTTACCTGTACCAAGCCAGAGACCTGCCTCTCAGGTCAGTTAATGTTACCTGTTCCAAGCCAGAGACCTGCCTCTCAGGTCAGTTACTGTTACCTGTAGCAAGCCAGAGACCTGCATCTCAGGTCAGTTACTGTTACCTTTACCAAGCCAGACACCTGCCTCTCAGGTCAGTTACTGTTACCTGTACCAAGCCAGACACCTGCCTCTCAGGTCAGTTACTGTTACCTGTACCAAGCCAGATACCTGCCTCTCAGATCAGTTAATGTTACCTGTACCAAGCCAGAGACCTTTCTCTCAGGTCAGTTACCTGTACCAAGCCAGAGACCTCCCTCTCAGGTCAGTTACTGTTACCTGTACCAAGCCAGAGACCTGCCTCTCAGGTCAGTTACCTGTACCAAGCCAGAGACCTGCCTCTCAGGTCAGTTACTGTTACCTGTACCAAGCCAGAGACCTGCCTCAGATCAGTTAATGTTACCTGTACCAAGCCAGAGACCTGCCTCAGATCAGTTGCTGTTACCTGTACCAAGCCAGATTCCTGCCTCTCAGGTTAGTTACCTGTACCAAGCCAGAGACCTGCCTCTCAGGTCAATTGCAGTTACCTGTACCAAGCCAGAGACCTGCCTCTCAGGTTAGTTACCTGTACCAAGCCAGAGACCTGCCTCTCAGGTTAGTTACCTGTTCCAAGCCAGAGACCTGCCTCTCAGGTTAGTTACCTGTTCCAAGCCAGAGACCTGCCTCTCAGGTCAGTTACTGTTACCTGTACCAAGCCAGAGACCTGCCTCTCAGGTCAGTTACTGTTACCTGTACCAAGCCAGAGACCTGCATCTCAGGTCAGTTACTGTTACCTGTACCAAGCCAGAGACCTGCCTCTCAGGTCAGTTACTGTTACCTGTACCAAGCCAGACACCTGCCTCTCAGTTCAGTTACTGTTACCTGTACCAAGCCAGAGACCTGCCTCTCAGTTCAGTTACTGTTACCTGTACCAAGCCAGACACCTGCCTCTCAGGTCAGTTACCTGTACCAAGCCAGAGACCTGCCTCTCAGGTCAGTTACTGTTACCTGTACCAAGCCAGAGACCTGCCTCTCAGGTCAGTTACCTGTACCAAGCCAGACACCTGCCTCTCAGGTCAGTTGCTGTTACCTGTACCAAGCCAGAGACCTGCCTCTCAGGTCAGTTACCTGTACCAAGCCAGAGACCTGCCTCTCAGGTCAGTTACCTGTACCAAGCCAGAGACCTCCCTCTCAGGTCAGTTACTGTTACCTGTACCAACCAGAGACCTGCCTCTCAGGTCAGTTACCTGTACCAAGCCAGATACCTGCCTCTCAGGTCAGTTACTGTTACCTGTACCAAGCCAGACACCTGCCTCTCAGGTCAGTTACTGTTACCTGTACCAAGCCAGACACCTGCCTCTCAGGTCAGTTACTTTTACCTGTACCAAGCCAGAGACCTGCCTCAGATCAGTTAATGTTACCTGTACCAAGCCAGAGACCTGCCTCTCAGGTCAGTTACTGTTACCTGTACCAAGCCAGACACCTGCCTCTCAGGTCAGTTACTGTTACCTGTACCAAGCCAGACACCTGCCTCTCAGGTCAGTTAACTGTACCAAGCCAGACACCTGCCTCTCAGGTCAGTTGCTGTTACCTGTACCAAGCCAGAGACCTGCCTCTCAGGTCAGTTACCTGTACCAAGCCAGAGACCTGCCTCTCAGGTCAGTTACCTGTACCAAGCCAGAGACCTCCCTCTCAGGTCAGTTACTGTTACCTGTACCAACCAGAGACCTGCCTCTCAGGTCAGTTACCTGTACCAAGCCAGATACCTGCCTCTCAGGTCAGTTACTGTTACCTGTACCAAGCCAGACACCTGCATCTAAGGTCAGTTACTGTTACCTGTACCAAGCCAGATACCTGCCTCTCAGGTCAGTTACCTGTACCAAGCCAGAGACCTGCCCCTCAGGTCAGTTACTGTTACCTGTACCAAGCCAGACACCTGCCTCTCAGGTCAGTTACTGTTACCTGTACCAAGCCAGAGACCTGCCCCTCAGGTCAGTTACTGTTACCTGTACCAAGCCAGAGACCTGCCTCAGGTCAGTTACTGTTACCTGTACCAAGCCAGACACCTGCCTCTCATTTCAGTTACTGTTACCTGTAGCAAGCCAGAGACCTGCCTCTCAGGTCAGTTACTGTTACCTGTATCAAGCCAGACACCTGCCTCTCAGGTCAGTTACCTGTACCAAGCCAGAGACCTGCCTCTCAGGTCAGTTAATGTTAGCTGTTCATAGCCAGACACCTGCCTCTCAGGTCAGTTACTGTTACCTGTAGCAAGCCAGAGACCTGCCTCTCAGGTCAGTTACTGTTACCTGTACCAAGCCAGAGACCTGCCTCTCAGGTCAGTTACTGTTACCTGTACCAAGCCAGACACCTGCCTCTCAGGTCAGTTACCTGTACCAAGCCAGAGACCTGCCTCTCAGGTCAGTTACTGTTACCTGTACCAAGCCAGACACCTGCCTCTCAGGTCAGTTAACTGTACCAAGCCAGACACCTGCCTCTCAGGTCAGTTACTGTTACCTGTACCAAGCCAGACACCTGCCTCTCAGGTCAGTTACTGTTACCTGTACCAAGCCAGATACCTGCCTCTCAGGTCAGTTACTGTTACCTGTACCAAGCCAGACACCTGCCTCTCAGGTCAGTTACCTGTACCAAGCCAGAGACCTGCCTCTCAGGTCATTTACTGTTACCTGTACCAAGCCAGACACCTGCCTCTCAGGTCAGTTAATGTTACCTGTACCAAGCCAGAGACCTGCCTCTCAGGTCAGTTACTGTTACCTGTACCAAGCCAGAGACCTGCCTCTCAGGTCAGTTAATGTTACCTGTTCCAAGCCAGAGACCTGCCTCTCAGGTCAGTTACTGTTACCTGTACCAAGCCAGAGACCTGCATCTCAGGTCAGTTAATGTTACCTGTACCAAGCCAGAGACCTGCCTCTCAGGTCAGTTACTATTACCTGTACCAAGCCAGAGACCTGCATCTCAGGTCAGTTAATGTTACCTGTACCAAGCCAGAGACCTGCCTCTCAGGTCAGTTACTGTTACCTGTACCAAGCCAGACACCTGCCTCTCAGGTCAGTTAATGTTACCTGTACCAAGCCAGAGACCTGCCTCTCAGGTCAGTTACTGTTACCTGTACCAAGCCAGACACCTGCCTCTCAGGTCAGTTACTGTTACCTGTACCAAGCCAGAGACCTGCCTCTCAGGTCAGTTACCTGTACCAAGCCAGAGACCTGCCCCTCAAGTCAGTTACTGTTACCTGTACCAAGCCAGAGACCTGACTCAGATCAGTTAATGTTACCTGTACCAAGCCAGACACCTGCCTCTCAGGTCAGTTACTGTTACCTGTACCAAGCCAGACACCTGCCTCTCAGGTCAGTTACTGTTACCTGTACCAAGCCAGATACCTGCCTCTCAGGTCAGTTACCTGTACCAAGCCAGAGACCTGCCTCTCAGGTCAGTTACTGTTACCTGTACCAAGCCAGACATCTGCCTCTCAGGTCAGTTACCTGTACCAAGCCAGAGACCTGCCTCTCAGGTCAGTTACTGTTACCTGTACCAAGCCAGACACCTGCCTCTCAGGTCAGTTACCTGTACCAAGCCAGACACCTGCCTCTCAGGTCAGTTGCTGTTACCTGTACCAAGCCAGAGACCTGCCTCTCAGGTCAGTTACCTGTACCAAGCCAGAGACCTGCCTCTCAGGTCAGTTACCTGTACCAAGCCAGAGACCTGCCTCTCAGGTCAGTTACCTGTACCAAGCCAGAGACCTCCCTCTCAGGTCAGTTACTGTTACCTGTACCAAGCCAGAGACCTGCCTCTCAGGTCAGTTACCTGTACCAAGCCAGATACCTGCCTCTCAGGTCAGTTACTGTTACCTGTACCAAGCCAGACACCTGCCTCTCAGGTCAGTTACTGTTACCTGTACCAAGCCAGATACCTGCCTCTCAGGTCAGTTACCTGTACCAAGCCAGAGACCTGCCTCTCAGGTCAGTTACTGTTACCTGTACCAAGCCAGACACCTGCCTCTCAGGTCAGTTACCTGTACCAAGCCAGAGACCTGCCCCTCAGGTCAGTTACTGTTACCTGTACCAAGCCAGACACCTGCCTCTCAGGTCAGTTAACTGTACCAAGCCAGACACCTGCCTCTCAGGTCAGTTGCTGTTACCTGTACCAAGCCAGAGACCTGCCTCTCAGGTCAGTTACCTGTACCAAGCCAGAGACCTGCCTCTCAGGTCAGTTACCTGTACCAAGCCAGAGACCTCCCTCTCAGGTCAGTTACTGTTACCTGTACCAACCAGAGACCTGCCTCTCAGGTCAGTTACCTGTACCAAGCCAGATACCTGCCTCTCAGGTCAGTTACTGTTACCTGTACCAAGCCAGACACCTGCCTCTCAGGTCAGTTACTGTTACCTGTACCAAGCCAGATACCTGCCTCTCAGGTCAGTTACCTGTACCAAGCCAGAGACCTGCCTCTCAGGTCAGTTACTGTTACCTGTACCAAGCCAGACACCTGCCTCTCAGGTCAGTTACCTGTACCAAGCCAGAGACCTGCCCCTCAGGTCAGTTACTGTTACCTGTACCAAGCCAGACACCTGCCTCTCAGGTCAGTTACTGTTACCTGTACCAAGCCAGAGACCTGCCCCTCAGGTCAGTTACTGTTACCTGTACCAAGCCAGAGACCTGCCTCAGATCAGTTAATGTTACCTGTACCAAGCCAGAGACCTGCCTCTCAGGTCAGTTACTGTTACCTGTACCAAGCCAGACACCTGCCTCTCATTTCAGTTACTGTTACCTGTAGCAAGCCAGAGACCTGCCTCTCAGGTCAGTTACTGTTACCTGTATCAAGCCAGACACCTGCCTCTCAGGTCAGTTACCTGTACCAAGCCAGAGACCTGCCTCTCAGGTCAGTTAATGTTACCTGTTCATAGCCAGACACCTGCCTCTCAGGTCAGTTACTGTTACCTGTACCAAGCCAGATACCTGCCTCTCAGGTCAGTTACCTGTACCAAGCCAGAGACCTGCCTCTCAGGTCAGTTACTGTTACCTGTACCAAGCCAGACATCTGCCTCTCAGGTCAGTTACCTGTACCAAGCCAGAGACCTGCCTCTCAGGTCAGTTACTGTTACCTGTACCAAGCCAGACACCTGCCTCTCAGGTCAGTTACCTGTACCAAGCCAGACACCTGCCTCTCAGGTCAGTTGCTGTTACCTGTACCAAGCCAGAGACCTGCCTCTCAGGTCAGTTACCTGTACCAAGCCAGAGACCTGCCTCTCAGGTCAGTTACCTGTACCAAGCCAGAGACCTGCCTCTCAGGTCAGTTACCTGTACCAAGCCAGAGACCTCCCTCTCAGGTCAGTTACTGTTACCTGTACCAAGCCAGAGACCTGCCTCTCAGGTCAGTTACCTGTACCAAGCCAGATACCTGCCTCTCAGGTCAGTTACTGTTACCTGTACCAAGCCAGACACCTGCCTCTCAGGTCAGTTACTGTTACCTGTACCAAGCCAGATACCTGCCTCTCAGGTCAGTTACCTGTACCAAGCCAGAGACCTGCCTCTCAGGTCAGTTACTGTTACCTGTACCAAGCCAGACACCTGCCTCTCAGGTCAGTTACCTGTACCAAGCCAGAGACCTGCCCCTCAGGTCAGTTACTGTTACCTGTACCAAGCCAGACACCTGCCTCTCAGGTCAGTTACCTGTACCAAGCCAGAGACCTGCCCCTCAGGTCAGTTACTGTTACCTGTACCAAGCCAGACACCTGCCTCTCAGGTCAGTTACTGTTACCTGTACCAAGCCAGACACCTGCCTCTCAGGTCAGTTACTGTTACCTGTACCAAGCCAGAGACCTGCCTCTCAGGTCAGTTACCTGTACCAAGCCAGAGACCTGCCTCTCAGGTCAGTTACTGTTACCTGTACCAAGCCAGACACCTGCCTCTCAGGTCAGTTACCTGTACCAAGCCAGAGACCTGCCTCTCAGGTTATTTACTGTTACCTGTACCAAGCCAGACACCTGCCTCTCAGGTCAGTTACTGTTACCTGTACCAAGCCAGACACCTGCCTCTCAGGTCAGTTACCTGTACCAAGCCAGACACCTGCCTCTCAGGTCAGTTACCTGTACAAAGCCAGACACCTGCCTCTCAGGTCAGTTACTGTTACCTGTACCAAGCCAGACACCTGCCTCTCAGGTCAGTTACCTGTACCAAGCCAGAGTCCTGCCTCTCAGGTCAGTTACTGTTACCTGTACCAAGCCAGAGACCTGCCTCTCAGGTCAGTTACTGTTACCTGTACCAAGCCAGACACCTGCCTCTCAGGTCAGTTACCTGTACCAAGCCAGACACCTGCCTCTCAGGTCAGTTACCTGTACCAAGCCAGAGACCTGCCTCTCAGGTCAGTTACTGTTTACCTGTACCAACCAGAGACCTGCCTCTCAGGTCAGTTACCTGTACCAAGCCAGATACCTGCCTCTCAGGTCAGTTACTGTTACCTGTACCAAGCCAGACACCTGCCTCTCAGGTCAGTTACTGTTACCTGTACCAAGCCAGATACCTGCCTCTCAGGTCAGTTACCTGTACCAAGCCAGAGACCTGCCTCTCAGGTCAGTTACTGTTACCTGTACCAAGCCAGACACCTGCCTCTCAGGTCAGTTACCTGTACCAAGCCAGAGACCTGCCCCTCAGGTCAGTTACTGTTACCTGTACCAAGCCAGACACCTGCCTCTCAGGTCAGTTACTGTTACCTGTACCAAGCCAGAGACCTGCCCCTCAGGTCAGTTACTGTTACCTGTACCAAGCCAGAGACCTGCCTCAGATCAGTTAATGTTACCTGTACCAAGCCAGAGACCTGCCTCTCAGGTCAGTTACTGTTACCTGTACCAAGCCAGACACCTGCCTCTCATTTCAGTTACTGTTACCTGTAGCAAGCCAGAGACCTGCCTCTCAGGTCAGTTACTGTTACCTGTATCAAGCCAGACACCTGCCTCTCAGGTCAGTTACCTGTACCAAGCCAGAGACCTGCCTCTCAGGTCAGTTAATGTTACCTGTTCATAGCCAGACACCTGCCTCTCAGGTCAGTTACTGTTACCTGTACCAAGCCAGATACCTGCCTCTCAGGTCAGTTACCTGTACCAAGCCAGAGACCTGCCTCTCAGGTCAGTTACTGTTACCTGTACCAAGCCAGACATCTGCCTCTCAGGTCAGTTACCTGTACCAAGCCAGAGACCTGCCTCTCAGGTCAGTTACTGTTACCTGTACCAAGCCAGACACCTGCCTCTCAGGTCAGTTACCTGTACCAAGCCAGACACCTGCCTCTCAGGTCAGTTGCTGTTACCTGTACCAAGCCAGAGACCTGCCTCTCAGGTCAGTTACCTGTACCAAGCCAGAGACCTGCCTCTCAGGTCAGTTACCTGTACCAAGCCAGAGACCTGCCTCTCAGGTCAGTTACCTGTACCAAGCCAGAGACCTCCCTCTCAGGTCAGTTACTGTTACCTGTACCAAGCCAGAGACCTGCCTCTCAGGTCAGTTACCTGTACCAAGCCAGACACCTGCCTCTCAGGTCAGTTACTGTTACCTGTACCAAGCCAGATACCTGCCTCTCAGGTCAGTTACCTGTACCAAGCCAGAGACCTGCCTCTCAGGTCAGTTACTGTTACCTGCACCAAGCCAGACACCTGCCTCTCAGGTCAGTTACCTGTACCAAGCCAGACACCTGCCTCTCAGGTCAGTTACTGTTACCTGTACCAAGCCAGATACCTGCCTCTCAGGTCAGTTACCTGTACCAAGCCAGACACCTGCCTCTCAGGTCAGTTACCTGTACCAAGCCAGAGACCTGCCCCTCAGGTCAGTTACTGTTACCTGTACCAAGCCAGACACCTGCCTCTCAGGTCAGTTACCTGTACCAAGCCAGAGTCCTGCCTCTCAGGTCAGTTACTGTTACCTGTACCAAGCCAGAGACCTGCCTCTCAGGTCAGTTACTGTTACCTGTACCAAGCCAGACACCTGCCTCTCAGGTCAGTTACCTGTACCAAGCCAGACACCTGCCTCTCAGGTCAGTTACCTGTACCAAGCCAGAGACCTGCCTCTCAGCTCAGTTACTGTTTACCTGTACCAAGCCAGACACCTGCCTCTCAGGTCAGTTACCTGTACCAAGCCAGACACCTGCCTCTCAGGTCAGTTACCTGTACCAAGCCAGACACCTGCCTCTCATGTCAGAACTATCAACTCTGAGGTGGCTTCCTCTCTTCATCTAAATCGTTTGTGTGGTACGTGTGTCCTCGGAACGTGGTACGTGTGTCCTCACATTCTCTTTCAATCAGTCTCCCTCTTTTAATTCATCACTTGTCCCTCTTAGAAAAATAGATGGTGGGGGGAGAGGGAGGAATAGAGAGAGGGGTGTGTGTGTGTGTTGGGGGGGAGGGGGAGGGGGAGAGGGAGAGGGAGGAATAGAGAGACGGGTGTGTGTGTGTGTTGGGGGGGGAGAGGGAGAGGGAGGAATAGAGAGAGGGGTGTGTGTGTGTGTTGGGGGGGAGAGGGAGAGGGAGAGGGAGGAATAGAGAGAGGGGTGTGTGTGTGTGTTGGGGGGGGGGGAATAGAGAGAGGGGTGTGTGTGTGTGTTGGGGGGGGGCGTCCTCCTCTATAGTCCATCAGAGAAATGTTGTTATTCTTTAAGTGGAGTTCATGGAAACTTTAGCTACTCTCCTGTGTGTGTGTGTGTGTGTGTGTGTGTGTGTGTGTGTGTGTGTGTGTGTGTGTGTGTGTGTGTGTATGAATCCTTGTCTTTCTCCTCCTCTTTCTCTTTGTCCTTCTCTCTCTTCTCCTCTCTCTCTCTCTCTCTCTCTCTCGCTTCTCCTCTCCCTCTATTTCTCCTTCTCTCCTCCTCTCCCTCTATTTCTCCTTCTCTCCTCCTCTCCCTCTATTTCTCCTTCTCTCCTCCTCTCCCTCTCTTTCTCTCTCATCCTCTCCCTCTATTTCTCCTCTCTTTCTCCTCCTCTCCCCCTCTCTTTTTCTCACGATGTTGAGACGTGGATCACTCACACAGAAATGAGGAGAGAGACACAGATGGAGAGAGAGAGAGAGAAAGACAGAGATGGAGAGACAGAGACCGATGGAGAGACAAAGAAAGAGACACAGATGGAGAGAGAGACAGAGAGAGACAGATGGAGAGAGAGACAGAGAGAGAGAGACAGATGGAGAGACAGAGAGAGAGAGAGAGAGAGACAGATGGAGAGACAGAAAGAGAGAGACAGATGGAGAGAGAGACAGATGGAGAGAGAGACAGAAAGGGAGAGACAGATGGAGAGACAGAGAGAGAGAGAGACAGAGAGAGAGAGACAGATGGAGAGACAGAGAGAGAGAGAGAGAGAGACAGATGGAGAGACAGAACGAGAGAGACAGATGGAGAGAGAGACAGATGGAGAGAGAGACAGAAAGGGAGAGACAGATGGAGAGACAGAGAGAGAGAGCGGATAGGTGGATTTATTTCAGGATCAAGTTTTGTAAGGGATCTGCTGTTTTTTTCATATGTGGCTTTCTGATTAAGACCTAATGCCTAAAGACCAACTGAAATAGCAGACCCCCCCAAACCACAGCCTTCGTAATGGCCCAGATGAGTTGATGGATGGGTAGAGTATACAGCAGTCTTACTGTGTGTCTGGCTCTTTCAGGCCTGCAGATAGATTAAACACATTCAAAGGATTTAACTTATTTTCGTTCTCCGTCTCTCTGTCCCTCTCTCTCTCTCCATCTCTCTTTCCCTCTCTCTCTCTCTCCGTCTCTCTCCCCCCTCTCTCTCCATCTCTCTTTCCCTCTCTCTCTCTCCGTCTCTCTTCCCTCTATCTCTCCATCTCTCTTTCCCTCTCTCTCTCTCTCTCCGTCTCTCTCCCCCTCTCTCTCTCCGTCTCTCTCTCTCCGTCTCTCTCCCCCTCTCTCTCTCCGTCTCTCTCCACCTCTCTCTCCGTTTCTCTCCCCTCTCTCTCTCCGTCTCTCTCCCCTCTCTCTCTCTCCGTCTCTCTCCCCCTCTCTCTCCCCCCTCCCCCTCTCTCTCTCTCTCTCTCTCTCTCTCCCCTCTCCCCTCTCTCTCTCTCTCTCTCTCTCTCTCTCTCTCTCTGTCTCTCTCCCCCTCTCTCTCTCTCTCTCTCTCTCTCTCTCTCTCTCTCTCTCTCTCTCTCTCTCTCTCTCTCTCTCTCTCTCTGTCTCTCTCCCCCTCTCTCCTTCCCCCTCTCTCTCTGCCTCTCCTCTTTGCCCCACTGAACCCTGTGTGCTTTGAAGGCGACTACCCCTGAACAGTTTTTCCCCTCTCCCCCTGTTTGAGGTCTCCCATCGCCAGTCCCTTAACCCCCTTCCTTAATTCACAAATTTGGCAGTGTTTATTTACCCACTGATTCCTGATGGGGCCCTGACACACGGTCTCTGGCACGTTCCCTAAGGCTTGTTTATGCTGCTGTTCTAGAAGCTATTAAGGGATACGGGGGGGGGGGGGGGGGGGCTGTTACGGCCTTCTCTTGTAAGAAACCAACTTTACCTCTTTATTCTCTGGGGGAGCCCCGAAGCGAGACGACGGAGTGACATCAACAGCGTTGGAATGCCGAAAGCCAGAGCGACAGCCACGTGAAAAGACCCTCGGAGGGATTGTTTTATTTGGAAAAAACAGAAGCCGTACAGCACTTTCCCAGCACTGATTAACCTCATCACTTAAACACACACACACACACACACACACACACACACACACACACACACACACACACACACACACACACACACAGACACAGACACAGACACAGACAGACAGCAGATGTTACCCACTGCTCTCATTTCCAGTGGCCTCACATCTAATGTAAGGTTGGAGGTCTGTCTGTCTGCCATAAGGTTAGTGTGTCTGTCTGTCTGCCATAAGGTTGGTCGTCTGTCTGTCTGCCATAAGGTTGGTGGTCTGTCTGTCTGTCTGCCACAAGGTTGGTGGTCTGTCTGTCTGTCTGCCATAAGGTTGGTGGTCTGTCTGTCTGCCATAAAGTTGGTGGTATGTCTGTCTGCCGTAAGGTTGGTGGTCTGTCTGTCTGCCATAATGTTGGTCTGTCTGTCTGCCATAATGTTGGTCTGTCTGTCTGCCATAAGGTTGGTCTGTCTGTCTGTCTGCCATAAGGTTGGTGTGTCTGTCTGCCATAAGGTTGGTGTGTCTGTCTGTCTGCCAAAATGTTGGTCTGTCTGTCTGCCATAAGGTTGGTCTGTCTGTCTGCCATAAGGTTGGTCTGTCTGTCTGCCATAAGGTTGGTGGTCTGTCTGTCTGCCATAAGGTTGGTGGTCTGTCTGTCTGCCATAAGGTTGGTGTGTCTGTCTGCCATAAGGTTGGTCTGTCTGTCTGCCATAAGGTTGGTCTGTCTGTCTGCCATAAGGTTGGTGTTTCTGTCTGCCTTAAGGTTGGTGTGTCTGTCTGCCATAAGGTTGGTGTGTCTGTCTGCCATAAGGTTGGTGTGTCTGTCTGCCATAAAGTTAGTGTGTCTGTCTGCCATAAGGTTTGTGTGTCTGTCTGTCTGCCATAAGGTTGGTGTTTCTGTCTGCCATAAGGTTGGTGTGTGTGCAATAGGGTTGGAAGGTTGGGTATCTCTGCTCTCAGTCACATTGCCTCTAGCTGGCTTGGTCACGCTAGTTACAATTCAACAGTCAAAACACACTATCATATCAAACTAGAGCAGAGCTAAAACATCTAGATCTTTCTAAACATTGGAAACAGACGGTTTTTCCTCTGCCCTAATGCCTTTAAGTTCTCAACCCTTCTCTGTTTTCCTGGTTATTCCTGTCTGGCTTTATAGAGCACGTTTACCAGTGCATTACAGTATTAACAGTACAGTGTCTCTCTCTCTCTGTCTCTCTCTCTCTCTCTCGCTCTCTCTCTGTCTCTCTCTCGCTCTCTCTCTCTCTGTCTCTCTCTGTCTCTCTCTCTTTGTCTCTCTCTCTCTTTGTCTCTCTCTCTCTCTGTCTCACTCTCTCTCTCTCTCTGTCTCACTCTCTCTCTCTCTGTCTCACTCTCTCTCTCTCTCTCTGTCTCACTCTCTCTCTCTCTCTCTCTGTCTCTCTCTCTCTCTGTCTCTCTCTCTCTCTCTCTCTGTCTCTCTCTCTCTTTCTCTCTGTCTCTCTGTCTCTCTGTCTCTGTCTCTGTCTCTCTCTGTCTCTCTGTCTCTCTCTGTCTCTCTCTCTCTCTCTGTCTCTGTCTCTGTCTCTGTCTCTGTCTCTGTCTCTGTCTCTCTCTCTCTCTCTCTCTCTCTCTCTCAATTCAATTCAATTCAATTCAAGGGCTTTGTTGGCATGGGAAACGTGTGTTAACATTGCCAAAGCAAGTGAGGTAGATAATACATAAAGTGAATATATAAAGTGAAATAAACAATAAAAATTAACAGATACAGATCACACATACAGAAGTTTCAAAACAATAAAGACATTACAAATTTAATATTATATACAGTGCCTTGCGAAAGTATTCGGCCCCCTTGAACTTTGCGACCTTTTGCCACATTTCAGGCTTCTGTCTGTCTGTCTGTCTTCATCTCTCTCTCCTCTTCACTACCTCCTTCACTCCTTATCTTCTTCCTTCTCTCCTTCCTTCCCTCCTTCTCTCCTTCTCTACCTCCTTCACTACCTCCTTCACTCCTTATCTTCTTCTTTCCCTCCCTCTCTCCTTCTCTACCTCCTTCACTACCTCCTTCACTCCTTATCTTCTTCCTTCTCTCCTTCCTTCCCTCCTTCTCTCCTTCTCTACCTCCTTCACTACCTCCTACACTCCTTATCTTCTTCCTTCCCTCCCTCTCTCCTTCTCTACCTCCTTCACTACCTACTTCACTCCTTATCTTCTTCCTTCTCTCCTTCCTTCCCTTCCTCTCTCCCTCCTTCTCTTCTTCTCTACCTCCTTCACTACCTCCTTCACTCCTTATCTTCTTTCTTCTCTCCTTCCTTCCCTTCCTCTCTACCTCCTTCTCTCCCTCCTTCTCTACCTCCTTCACTCCTTATCTTCCCCCTCTCTCCTTCTCTTCCTCCTTCTCTCCTCTACCTCCCTCTCTCCTTCTCTTCCTCCCTCTCTCCCTTCTTCTCTCCCTCCTTCTCTCCTTCTCTTCCTCCCTCTCTCCCTCCTTCTCTCCTTCTCTTTCTCCCTCTCTCCCTCCTTCTCTCCTTCTCTTTCTCCTTCTCTCCTTCTCTAACTCCCTCTCTCCCTCCTTCTCTCCTTCTCTACCTCCTTCACTCCTTATCTTCTTCCTTCTCTCCTTCCTTCCTTCTCTCCCTCCTTCTCTCCTTCTCTACCTCCTTCTCTACCTTCTTCACTACCTCCTTCACTCCTTATCTTCTTCCTTCTCTCCTTCCTTCCTTCCCTCCCTCTCTCCCTCCTTCTCTCCTTCTCTTCTCTCCTTCTCTACCTCCTTCTCTACCTCCTTCACTACCTCCTTCACTCCTTATCTTCTTCCTTCTCTCCTTCCTTCCCTTCCTCTCTCCCTCCTTCTCTCCCTCCTTCTCTCCCTCCTTCTCTCCCTCCTTCTCTCCTTCCTTCCTTCCCTCCCTCTCAGGTATTTCTCAGGGAACCATTCTGAGAGAGACAAAACGTGTACTGTTGGCACAATTGTGTTGGGTTTCCAACTGCTAGATGTATTTCTCAACTTCTGTCTTACAATTTAGACAACCGGTATGTAAATCAACATAAATTACTCTGTCCAATACGGTTCCATGAAATCAAATATGTGTCTTAGTGTGTGTGTCTTAGTGTGTGTCTTAGTGTGTGTCTTAGTGTGTGTCTTAGTGTGTGTCTTAGTGTGTGTCTTAGTGTGTGTCTTAGTGTGTGTCTTAGTGTGTGTCTTAGTGTGTCTTAGTGTGTCTTAGTGTGTGTCTTAGTGTGTGTCTTAGTGTGTGTCTTAGTGTGTGTCTTAATGTGTGTGTCTTAATGTGTGTGTCTTAATGTGTGTGTCTTAGTGTGTGTCTTAGTGTGTGTCTTAGTGTGTGTCTTAGTGTGCGTGTCTTAGTGTGCGTGTCTTAGTGTGTGTCTTAGTGTGTGTGTCTTAATGTGTGTCTTAGTGTGTGTCTTAGTGTGTGTGTCTTAATGTGTGTCTTAGTGTGTGTGTCTTAGTGTGTGTCTTAGTGTGTGTGTCTTAATGTGTGTCTTAGTGTGTGTGTCTTAGTGTGTGTGTCTTAGTGTGTGTGTCTTAGTGTGTGTCTTAGTGTGTGTCTTAGTGTGTGTCTTAGTGTGTGTCTTAGTGTGTGTCTTAGTGTGTGTCTTAATGTGTGTGTGTCTTAGTGTGTGTCTTAGTGTGTGTCTTAGTGTGTGTCTTAGTGTGTGTCTTAGTGTGTCTTAGTGTGTCTTAGTGTGTGTGTCTTAGTGTGTGTCTTAGTGTGTGTGTCTTAATGTGTGTCTTAATGTGTGTCTTAGTGTGTGTCTTAGTGTGTGTCTTAGTGTGTGTCTTAGTGTGTGTCTTAATGTGTGTCTTAGTGTGTGTGTGTGTTTTAATGTGTGTGTCTTAGTGTGTGTCCTAGTGTGTGTGTGTGTCCTAGTGTGTTTGTGTGTGTGTTTGTGTGTGTGTCTTAGTGTGTGTGTCTTAGTGTGTGTCTTAGTGTGTGTGTCTTAGTGTGTGTCTTAGTGTGTGTGTGTGTGTGTCTTAGTGTGTGTGTCTTAGAGTGTGTTTGTGTGTGTGTCTTAGTGTGTGTCTTAGTGTGTGTGTGTGTGTCTTAATGTGTGTGTCTTAGTGTGTGTGTGTGTGTTAGTGTGTGTGTCTTAGAGTGTGTTTGTGTGTGTGTCTTAGTGTGTGTCCTAGTGTGTGTGAGTGTCTTTGTGTGTGTGTTTTAATGTGTGTGTCTTAGTGTGTGTGTGTGTGTGTCTTAGTGTGTGTGTCTTAGAGTGTGTTTGTGTGTGTGTCTTAGTGTGTGTCCTAGTGTGTGTGTGTGTCTTAATGTGTGTGTCTTAGTGTGTGTGTGTGTGTTTGTGTGTGTGTCTTAGTGTGTGTCCTAGTGTGTGTGTGTCTTAATGTGTGTGTCTTAGTGTGTGTGTGTGTCTTAGTGTGTGTGTGTGTGTCTTAGTGTGTGTGTGTCTTAGTGTGTGTGTGTCTTAGTGTGTGTGTGTGTCTTAGTGTGTGTGTGTCTTTGTGTGTGTGTGTGTCTTTGTGTGTGTGTCACACACACACACCAGCAAAACACACACACACCAGCAAAACACACACACACCAGCAAAACACACACACACCAGCAAAACACACACACACACACACCAGCAAAACACACACACAAATGGACAAAGCTTAATGGTTAGAGTGTAGGGGCGGCAGGTAGCCTAGTGGTTAGAGTGTAGGGGGGGGGGGGGGGGGGGAGCAGGTAGCCTAGTGGTTAGAATGTAGGGGGGGGGGGGGGGGGGGGGGGCAGGTAGCCTAGTGGTTAGAATGTAGGGGGGGGGGGGGGGGGGGGGGGCAGGTAGCCTAGTGGTTAGAATGTAGGGGGGGGGGGGGGGGGGCAGGTAGCCTAGTGGTTAGAATGTAGGGGGGGGGGGCAGGTAGCCTAGTGGTTAGAGTGTAGGGGGGGGGGGGGGGAGCAGGTAGCCTAGTGGTTAGAATGTAGGGGGGGGGGGGGGGGGGGCAGGTAGCCTAGTGGTTAGAATGTAGGGGGGGGGGGCAGGTAGCCTAGTGGTTAGAGTGTAGGGGGGGGGGGGGGGGGGGAGCAGGTAGCCTAGTGGTTAGAATGTAGGGGGGGGGGGGGGGGGGGGGGCAGGTAGCCTAGTGGTTAGAATGTAGGGGGGGGGGCAGGTAGCCTAGTGGTTAGAGTGTAGGGGGGGGGGGTCAGGTAGCCTAGTGGTTAGAGTGTAGGGGGGGGGCAGGTAGCCTAGTGGTTAGAATGTAAGGGGGGGGGGGGGCAGGTAGCCTGGTGGTTAGAGTGTAGTGGGGGGGGGGCAGGTAGCCTAGTGGTTTTAGTGTAGGGGGGGGGGGGGCAGGTAGCCTAGTCGTTAGAGTGTGTGTAGGGGGGGGCAGGTAGCCTAGTGGTTAGAGTGTAGGGGGCGGGGGAAGGTAGCCTAGTGGTTAGAGTGTAGGGGCGGCAGGTAGCCTAGTGGTTAGAGTGTAGGGGGCGGGGGCAGGTAGCCTAGTGGTTAGAGTGTAGGGGCGGCAGGTAGCCTAGTGGTTAGAGTGTAGGGGGGGGGGGCAGGTAGTCAGGTGGTTAGAGTGTAGGGGGTCGGCAGATAGCCTAGTGGTTAGAGTGTAAGGGGGGGGCAGGTAGTCTAGTGGTTAGAGTGTAGGGGGGGGGGGCAGGTAGCCTAGTGGATAGAGTGTAGGGGGGGGGCAGGTAGCCTAGTGGTTAGAGTGTAGGGGCGGGCAGGTAGCCTAGTGGTCAGAATGTAGGGGGGGACATCCAATCAAAATGAGAGAACAGGGTACGGGTGTCTGACAGGAACAACCTGGTGTCTGTCAGGAACAACCTGGTGTCTGACAGGAACAACCTGGTGTCTGATAGGAACAACCTGGTGTCTGATAGGAACAACCTGGTGTCTGATAGGAACGACCTGGTGTCTGATAGGAACGACCTGGTGTCTGACAGGAACAACCTGGTGTCTGACAGGAACAACCTGGTGTCTGACAGGAACAACCTGGTGTCTGACAGGAACAACCTGGTGTCTGACTGGAACAACCTGGTGTCTGACAGGAACAACCTGGTGTCTGACGGGAACAACCTGGTGTCTGATAGGAACAACCTGGTGTCTGACAGGAACAAACTGTTGTCTGACAGGAACAACCTGGTGTCTGATAGGAACAACCTGGTGTCTGACAGGAACAACCTGGTGTCTGACAGGAACAACCTGGTGTCTGATAGGAACGACCTGGTGTCTGATAGGAACAACCTGGTGTCTGATAGGAACAACCTGGTGTCTGACAGGAACAACCTGGTGTCTGACAGGAACAACCTGGTGTCTGACAGGAACAACCTGGTGTCTGACAGGAACAACCTGGTGTCTGACTGGAACAACCTGGTGTCTGACAGGAACAACCTGAAGTCTGACGGGAACAACCTGGTGTCTGACAGGAACAACCTGGTGTCTGATAGGAACAACCTGGTGTCTGACAGGAACAAACTGTTGTCTGACAGGAACAACCTGGTGTCTGATATGAACAACCTGGTGTCTGACAGGAACAACCTGGTGTCTGACAGGAACAACCTGGTGTCTGATAGGAACAACCTGGTGTTTGACAGGAACAACCTGGTGTCTGACTGGAACAACCTGGTGTCTGACTGGAACAACCTGGTGTCTGATAGGAACAACCTAGTGTCTGACAGGAACAACCTGGTGTCTGACAGGAACAACCTGGTGTCTGATAGGAACAACCTGGTGTCTGACAGGAACAACCTGGTGTCTGACAGGAACAACATGGTGTCTGACAGGAACGACCTGGTGTCTGATAGGAACGACCTGGTGTCTGATAGGAACGACCTGGTGTCTGATAGGAACGACCTGGTGTCTGACAGGAACAACCTGGTGTCTGATAGGAACAACCTGGTGTCTGACAGGAACAACCTGGTGTCTGACAGGAACAACCTGGTGTCCGACTGGAACAACCTGGTGTCTGACAGGAACAACCTGGTGTCTGACGGGAACAACCTGGTGTCTGACAGGAACAACCTGGTGTCTGACAGGAACAACCTGGTGTCTGACAGGAACAACCTGGTGTCTGATAGGAACAACCTGGTGTCTGACAGGAACAAACTGTTGTCTGACAGGAACAACCTGGTGTCTGACAGGAACAACCTGGTGTCTGACAGGAACAACCTGGTGTCTGACAGGAACAACCTGGTGTCTGATAGGAACAACCTGGTGTTTGACAGGAACAACCTGGTGTCTGACTGGAACAACCTGGTGTCTGACTGGAACAACCTGGTGTCTGACAGGAACAACCTGGTGTCTGACAGGAACAACCTGGTGTCTGATAGGAACAACCTGTTGTCTGACAGGAACAACCTGGTGTCTGACAGGAACAACCTGGTGTTTGATAGGAACAACCTGGTGTTTGACAGGAACAACCTGGTGTCTGACTGGAACAACCTGGTGTCTGATATGAACAACCTGGTGTCTGATAGGAACAACCTAGTGTCTGACAGGAACAACCTGGTGTCTGACAGGAACAACCTGGTGTCTGACAGGAACAACCTGGTGTCTGACAGGAACAACCTGGTGTCTGATAGGAACAACCTGGTGTCTGACAGGAACAACCTGGTGTCTGACAGGAACAACCTGGTGTCTGACAGGAACAACCTGTTGTCTGACAGGAACAACCTGCTGTCTGACATTAACAACCTGGTGTCTGATAGGAACAACCTGGTGTCTGACTGGAACAACCTGGTGTCTGACTGGAACAACCTGGTGTCTGACTGGAACAACCTGGTGTCTGACAGGAACAACCTGGTGTCTGATAGGAACAACCTGTTTTCTGACAGGAACAACCTGGTGTCTGACGGGAACAACCTGGTGTCTGACAGGAACAACCTGGTGTCTGACAGGAACAACCTGGTGTCTTATATGAACAACCTGGTGTCTGACAGGAACAACCTGGTGTCTGATAGGAACAACCTGGTGTCTGATAGGAACAACCTGTTGTCTGACTGGAACAACCTGGTGTCTGACAGGAACAACCTGGTGTCTGATAGGAACAACCTGTTGTCTGACAGGAACAACCTGGTGTCTGACAGGAACAACCTGGTGTCTGATAGGAACAACCTGGTGTGTGACAGGAACAACCTGGTGTCTGACAGGAACAACCTGGTGTCTGACAGGAACAACCTGGTGTCTGACAGGAACAACCTGGTGACTGACAGGAACAACCTGGTGTCTGACAGGAACAACCTGGTGTCTGATAGGAACAACCTGGTGTCTGATAGGAACAACCTGGTGTCTGACTTGTACAACCTGGTGTCTGACTTGTACAACCTGGTGTCTGACAGGAACAACCTGATGTCTGACAGGAACAACCTGGTGTCTGACAGGAACAACCTGGTGTCTGACTTGTACAACCTGGTGTCTGACACAAACAACGTGGTGTCTGACAGGAACAACCTGGTGTCTGACAGGAACAACCTGGTGTCAGATATGAACAACCTGGTGTCTGACAGGAACAACCTGGTGTCTGATAGGAACAACCTGGTGTCTGACTGGAACAACCTGGTGTCTGACTGGAACAATCTGGTGTCTGATAGGAACAACCTGGTGTCTGATAGGAGCAACCTGGTGTCTGATAGGAGCAACCTGGTGTCTGACAGGAACAACCTGGTGTCTGACAGGAACGACCTGGTGTCTGACAGTAACGACCTGGTGTCTGACAGGAACGACCTGGTGTCTGACAGGAACGACCTGGTGTCTGACAGGAACAACCTGGTGTCTGACAGGAACGACCTGGTGTCTGACAGTAACGACCTGGTGTCTGACAAGAACGACCTGGTGTCTGACAGTAACGACCTGGTGTCTGACAGGAACAACCTGGTGTCTGACAGGAACGACCTGGTGTCTGACAGGAACAACCTGGTGTCTGACAGGAACGACCTGGTGTCTGACAGGAACGACCTGGTGTCTGACAGTAACGACCTGGTGTCTGACAGGAACAACCTGGTGTCTCGTGCCTCTTTTTTATCCATCTTTCTTTGTCGTCATTTGTTCTTTCCGAACTCCCCTCCACCCCTCCATCTCAATCCCTGTCTTTCCAAACCATCTCTTCATCTTGTATCGTCTTGGACTGGACTGGATCGTGTTGGGCTGGACTGGATCATGTTGGGCTGGACTGGATTGTGTTGGGCTGGACTGGATCGTGTTGAGCTGGACTGGATCGTGTTGGGCTGGGTTGGACTGGATCGTGTTGGGCTGGGTTGGACTGGATCGTGTTGGGCTGGACTGGATCGTATTGGGCTGGACTCGATCATGTTAGGCTGGGTTTTATCGTGTTGGGTTGGACTGGATCGGGCTGGGCTGGACTGGATCGTGTTGGGCTGGACTGGATCATGTTAGGCTGGGTTTTATCGTGTTGGGTTGGACTGGATCGGGCTGGGCTGGATCGTGTTGGGCTGGACTGGATTGTGTTGGGCTGGACTGGTTTGTGTTGGGCTGGACTGGTTTGTGTTGGGCTGGACTGGATCGTGTTGGGCTGGACTGGATTGTGTTGGGATGGACTGGATCGTGTTGGGCTGGACTGGATCGTGTTGGGCTGGACTGGATCATGTTAGGCTGGGTTTTATCGTGTTGGGTTGGACTGGATCGTGTTGGGCTGGACTGGATCGTGTTGGGCTGGACTGGATCATGTTAGGCTGGGTTTTATCGTGTTGGGTTGGACTGGATCGGGCTGGGCTGGATCGTGTTGGGCTGGACTGGATTGTGTTGGGCTGGACTGGTTTGTGTTGGGCTGGACTGGTTTGTGTTGGGCTGGACTGGATCGTGTTGGGCTGGACTGGATTGTGTTGGGATGGACTGGATCGTGTTGGGCTGGACTGGATCGTGTTGGGCTGGACTGGATCATGTTAGGCTGGGTTTTATCGTGTTGGGTTGGACTGGATCGTGTTGGGCTGGACTGGATCGTGTTGGACTGGACTGGATCGGGCTGGACTGGGTAACCTGGAATGTTGTCCTTTTGGAACTCAAGAACCGGTATTACTGGACTCAGAAGTACCGGTGGTGTGACAATGTAACGGGTTTGGGTCATAGAAAAACAAGTCTTGTTCTCTGAAGATCAACCAGCGACATACACATTCTCTCTCTCTCACATACACAACTCTCTGGACGGAAAGTGAAAACAGTAAATTGTTTCACTGCCAGAGAACGTCAATTCTCCAGCATGACGACTGACTAAAAATACCCCAAAGTAAATAGAAACAATATCGGGAACGACAGAGGGGGGGGCGGGACAGAAGAGAGATTTGGAGAAAAAAAAGATTTAAGAGGGATTATGGAGATTGGAAAATTGTTTCCATGTACTTGTATTAACCCTCCTGTCTCTGTATGTTTAAATCATGGGAGGGATGGAGGGAGGGAGAGAGGGAGGGAGGGAGGGAGGGTGGGAGAGAGGGAGGGAGGGAGGGTGGGAGGGAGAGAGGAAGGGAGAGAGGGCGGGAGGGAGAGGGAGGGTGGGAGGGAGGGAGGAAGGAGAGAGGGAGGGAGGGAGGGTGGGAGAGAGGAAGGGAGAGAGGAAGGGAGGGAGAGGGAGGGTGGGAGGGAGGGAGGGAGGGTGGGAGAGAGGAAGGGAGGGAGGGAGGGAGGGAGAGAGGGAGGGTGGGTGGGAGAGAGGGAGGGTGGGTGGGAGAGAGGGAGGGTGGGTGGGTGGGAGGGAGGGAGTGAGGGAGGGAGGGAGAGAGGGAGAGAGAGAGGGAGGGTGGGTGGGAGAGAGGGAGGGTGGGTGGGAGAGAGGGAGGGTGGGTGGGAGGGAGAGAGGGAGGGAGGGTGGGAGAGAGGAAGGGAGGGAGAGAGGAAGGGAGAGAGGGCGGGAGGGAGAGGGAGGGTGGGAGGGAGGGAGGAAGGAGAGAGGGAGGGAGGGAGGGTGGGAGAGAGGAAGGGAGAGAGGAAGGGAGGGAGAGGGAGGGTGGGAGAGAGGAAGGGAGGGAGGGAGGGAGGGAGAGAGGGAGGGTGGGTGGGAGAGAGGGAGGGTGGGTGGGTGGGAGGGAGGGAGTGAGGGAGGGAGGGAGAGAGGGAGAGAGAGAGGGAGGGTGGGTGGGAGAGAGGGAGGGTGGGTGGGAGAGAGGGAGGGTGGGTGGGAGGGAGAGAGGGAGAGAGGGAGGGAGAGAGGGAGAGAGGGAGGGAGGGAGGGAGGGTGGGAGAGAGGGAGGGAGGGAGAGAGGGAGGGAGGGAGGGTGGGAGAGAGGGAGGGAGGGAGGGTGGGAGAGAGGGAGAGAGGGAGGGAGGGAGGGAGGGAGGGAGGGAGAGAGGGAGGGAGGGTGGGAGAGAGGGAGAGAGGGAGGGAGGGAGGGTGGGAGAGAGGGAGAGAGGGAGGGAGGGAGGGAGGGAGGGAGGGAGGGAGGGAGGGAGGGAGGGAGGGAGGGAGAGAGAGAGAGAGAGAGGGAGGGAGGGAGGGAGTGAGAGGGAGGGTGGCAGGAAGGGAGAGAGAGGGAGGGAGGGAGGGAAAATGGTTCTTTACTGTTAGTGTGTGTGTTGTCTAAACTAGTACCATGGGCTTTCTAACCAGGGTAACATTTTAAATAGGAGAAAAATGCCCTGTCATCAAACTCTGGTATCAGAATGTGTTGTTGTGGTATCAGAATGTGTTGTTGTGGTATCAGAATGTGTTGTTGTGGTATCAGAATGTGTTGTTGTGGTATCAGAATGTGTTGTTGTGGTATTAGAATGTGTTGTTGTGGTATCAGAATGTGTTGTTGTGGTATCAGAATGTGTTGTTGTGGTATTAGAATGTGTTGTTGTGGTATCAGAATGTGTTGTTGTGGTATCAGAATGTGTTGTTGTGGTATCAGAATGTGTTGTTGTGGTATTAGAATGTGTTGTTGTGGTATCAGAATGTGTTGTTGTGGTATCAGAATGTGTTGTTGTGGTATCAGAATGTGTTGTTGTGGTATCAGAATGTGTTGTTGTGGTATCAGAATGTGTTGTTGTGGTATCAGAATGTGTTGTTGTGGTATCAGAATGTGTTGTTGTGGTATCAGAATGTGTTGTTGTGGTATCAGAATGTGTTGTTGTGGTATCAGAATGTGTTGTTGTGGTATCAGAATGTGTTGTTCCAGCCATCTAATGCCACAGTTCCATCAGAATCCATGTTTCAAGGTTCATCTCACAATGTGAAAAAGGGCTGCAGCATTGGTGGGTTGAACAACAATTTACTGTAATGTACTCTCTTAACCCAGATATCTCCAGTATGGACCATAACATACAGTAATTTACTGTAATGTACTCTCTTAACCCAGATATCTCCAGTATGGACCATAACATACAGTAATTTACTGTAATGTCCTCTCTTAACCCAGATATCTCCAGTATGGACCATAACATACAGTAATTTACTGTAATGTACTCTCTTAACCCAGATATCTCCAGTATGGACCATAACATACAGTAATTTACTGTAATGTACTCTCTTAACCCAGATATCTCCAGTATGGACCATAACATACAGTAATTTACTGTAATGTACTCTCTTAACCCAGATATCTCCAGTATGGACCATAACATACAGTAATTTACTGTAATGTACTCTCTTAACCCAGATATCTCCAGTATGGACCATAACATACAGTAATTTACTGTAATGTCCTCTCTTAACCCAGATATCTCCAGTATGGACCATAACATACAGTAATTTACTGTAATGTACTCTCTTAACCCAGAAATCTCCAGTATGGACCATAACATACAGTAATTTACTGTAATGTACTCTCTTAACCCAGAAATCTCCAGTATGGACCATAACATACAGTAATTTACTGTAATGTCCTCTCTTAACCCAGATATCTCCAGTATGGACCATAACATACAGCAATTTACTGTAATGTCCTCTCTTAACCCAGATATCTCCAGTATGGACCATAACATACAGTAATTTACTGTAATGTCCTCTCTTAACCCAGATATCTCCAGTATGGACCATAACATACAGTAATTTACTGTAATGTACTCTCTTAACCCAGATATCTCCAGTATGGACCATAACATACAGTAATTTACTGGAATGTACTCTCTTAACCCAGATATCTCCAGTATGGACCATAACATACAGTAATTTACTGTAATGTACTCTCTTAACCCAGAAATCTCCAGTATGGACCATAACATACAGTAATTTACTGTAATGTACTCTCTTAACCCAGATATCTCCAGTATGGACCATAACATACAGTAATTTACTGTAATGTCCTCTCTTAACCCAGAAATCTCCAGTATGGACCATAACATACAGTAATTTACTGTAATGTCCTCTCTTAACCCAGATATCTCCAGTATGGACCATAACATACAGTAATTTACTGTAATGTCCTCTCTTAACCCAGATATCTCCAGTATGGACCATAACATACAGTAATTTACTGTAATGTCCTCTCTTAACCCAGATATCTCCAGTATGGACCATAACATACAGTAATTTACTGTAATGTCCTCTCTTAACCCAGATATCTCCCGTATGGACCATAACATACAGTAATTTACTGTAATGTACTCTCTTAACCCAGAAATCTCCAGTATGGACCATAACATACAGTAATTTACTGTAATGTACTCTCTTAACCCAGATATCTCCAGTATGGACCATAACATACAGTAATTTACTGTAATGTACTCTCTTAACCCAGATATCTCCAGTATGGACCATAACATACAGTAATTTACTGTAATGTACTCTCTTAACCCAGAAATCTCCAGTATGGACCATAACATACAGTAATTTACTGTAATGTACTCTCTTAACCCAGATATCTCCAGTATGGACCATTACATACAGTAATTTACTGTAATGTACTCTCTTAACCCAGAAATCTCCAGTATGGACCATAACATACAGTAATTTACTGTAATGTACTCTCTTAACCCAGATATCTCCAGTATGGACCATAACATACAGTAATTTACTGTAATGTACTCTCTTAACCCAGAAATCTCCAGTATGGACCATAACATACAGTAATTTACTGTAATGTACTCTCTTAACCCAGATATCTCCAGTATGGACCATAACATACAGTAATTTACTGTAATGTACTCTCTTAACCCAGATATCTCCAGTATGGACCATAACATACAGTAATTTACTGTAATGTCCTCTCTTAACCCAGATATCTCCAGTATGGACCATAACATACAGTAATTTACTGTAATGTACTCTCTTAACCCAGATATCTCCAGTATGGACCATAACATACAGTAATTTACTGGAATGTACTCTCTTAACCCAGATATCTCCAGTATGGACCATAACATACAGTAATTTACTGTAATGTACTCTCTTAACCCAGAAATCTCCAGTATGGACCATAACATACAGTAATTTACTGTAATGTACTCTCTTAACCCAGATATCTCCAGTATGGACCATAACATACAGTAATTTACTGTAATGTCCTCTCTTAACCCAGAAATCTCCAGTATGGACCATAACATACAGTAATTTACTGTAATGTCCTCTCTTAACCCAGATATCTCCAGTATGGACCATAACATACAGTAATTTACTGTAATGTCCTCTCTTAACCCAGATATCTCCAGTATGGACCATAACATACAGTAATTTACTGTAATGTCCTCTCTTAACCCAGATATCTCCCGTATGGACCATAACATACAGTAATTTACTGTAATGTACTCTCTTAACCCAGAAATCTCCAGTATGGACCATAACATACAGTAATTTACTGTAATGTACTCTCTTAACCCAGATATCTCCAGTATGGACCATAACATACAGTAATTTACTGTAATGTACTCTCTTAACCCAGAAATCTCCAGTATGGACCATAACATACAGTAATTTACTGTAATGTACTCTCTTAACCCAGATATCTCCAGTATGGACCATAACATACAGTAATTTACTGTAATGTACTCTCTTAACCCAGATATCTCCCGTATGGACCATAACATACAGTAATTTACTGTAATGTACTCTCTTAACCCAGAAATCTCCAGTATGGACCATAACATACAGTAATTTACTGTAATGTACTCTCTTAACCCAGATATCTCCAGTATGGACCATAACATACAGTAATTTACTGTAATGTACTCTCTTAACCCAGAAATCTCCAGTATGGACCATAACATACAGTAATTTACTGTAATGTACTCTCTTAACCCAGATATCTCCAGTATGGACCATAACATACAGTAATTTACTGTAATGTACTCTCTTAACCCAGATATCTCCCGTATGGACCATAACATACAGTAATTTACTGTAATGTACTCTCTTAACCCAGAAATCTCCAGTATGGACCATAACATACAGTAATTTACTGTAATGTACTCTCTTAACCCAGATATCTCCAGTATGGACCATAACATACAGTAATTTACTGTAATGTACTCTCTTAACCCAGAAATCTCCAGTATGGACCATAACATACAGTAATTTACTGTAATGTACTCTCTTAACCCAGATATCTCCAGTATGGACCATAACATACAGTAATTTACTGTAATGTACTCTCTTAACCCAGATATCTCCAGTATGGACCATAACATACAGTAATTTACTGTAATGTACTCTCTTAACCCAGATATCTCCAGTATGGACCATAACATACAGTAATTTACTGTAATGTACTCTCTTAACCCAGATATCTCCAGTATGGACCATAACATACAGTAATTTACTGTAATGTCCTCTCTTAACCCAGATATCTCCAGTATGGACCATAACATACAGTAATTTACTGTAATGTACTCTCTTAACCCAGATATCTCCAGTATGGACCATAACATACAGTAATTTACTGTAATGTCCTCTCTTAACCCAGATATCTCCAGTATGGACCATAACATACAGTAATTTACTGTAATGTCCTCTCTTAACCCAGATATCTCCAGTATGGACCATAACATACAGTAATTTACTGTAATGTCCTCTCTTAACCCAGATATCTCCAGTATGGACCATAACATACAGTAATTTACTGTAATGTCCTCTCTTAACCCAGATATCTCCAGTATGGACCATAACATACAGTAATTTACTGGAATGTACTCTCTTAACCCAGACATCTCCAGTATGGACCATAACATACAGTAATTTACTGTAATGTACTCTCTTAACCCAGATATCTCCAGTATGGACCATAACATACAGTAATTTACTGTAATGTACTCTCTTAACCCAGAAATCTCCAGTATGGACCATAACATACAGTAATTTACTGTAATGTACTCTCTTAACCCAGATATCTCCAGTATGGACCATAACATACAGTAATTTACTGTAATGTCCTCTCTTAACCCAGAAATCTCCAGTATGGACCATAACATACAGTAATTTACTGTAATGTCCTCTCTTAACCCAGATATCTCCCGTATGGACCATAACATACAGTAATTTACTGTAATGTACTCTCTTAACCCAGAAATCTCCAGTATGGACCATAACATACAGTAATTTACTGTAATGTACTCTCTTAACCCAGATATCTCCAGTATGGACCATAACATACAGTAATTTACTGTAATGTACTCTCTTAACCCAGAAATCTCCAGTATGGACCATAACATACAGTAATTTACTGTAATGTACTCTCTTAACCCAGATATCTCCAGTATGGACCATAACATACAGTAATTTACTGTAATGTACTCTCTTAACCCAGATATCTCCCGTATGGACCATAACATACAGTAATTTACTGTAATGTACTCTCTTAACCCAGAAATCTCCAGTATGGACCATAACATACAGTAATTTACTGTAATGTACTCTCTTAACCCAGATATCTCCAGTATGGACCATAACATACAGTAATTTACTGTAATGTACTCTCTTAACCCAGATATCTCCAGTATGGACCATAACATACAGTAATTTACTGTAATGTACTCTCTTAACCTATAAATCTCCAGTATGGACCATAACATTCAGTAATTTACTGTAATGTACTCTCTTAACCCAGAAATCTCCAGTATGGACCATAACATACAGTAATTTACTGTAATGTACTCTCTTAACCCAGATATCTCCAATATGGACCATAACATACAGTAATTTACTGTAATGTACTCTCTTAACCCAGATATCTCCAGTATGGACCATAACAGACAGTAATTTACTGTAATGGATCCAGTTGTAACGGATTACAACACAACAGATAGCGAGACGGACAGAAAGGGAGCGAAAGAGAGACAGTGTTGTCTTGTGATACGCTGTAAAGCGTTGCAAAGTGCTGTAATGGATCCTGCTGTTACGGATCCTGTTGTAATGGATTAGAACACGACAGACAGACAGACAGAAAGAGACACACATAGACAGAGAGACAGACATAGAGACCGATAGAGAGACAGAGACCGATAGAGAGACAGAGACCGATAGAGAGACAGAGACCGAGAGAGAGAGACAGAGACCGAGAGAGAGAGACAGAGACCGAGAGAGAGAGACAGAGACCGAGAGAGAGAGACAGAGACCGAGAGAGAGAGACAGAGACCGATAGAGAGACAGAGACCGGTAGAGAGACAGAGACCGACAGACAGACCGAGACCGACAGACAGCGACTGCGACTCTGTCTGTCTGTCTCTATCTCTGTCTGTTTGTCTCTATCTCTGTCTGTCTGTCTGTCTCTGTCTGTCTCTATCTCTGTCTGTCTGTCTCCATCTCTCTCTACAGTGAAGGAAAAAAGTATTTGATCCCCTGCTGATTTTGTACGTTTGCCCACTGACAAAGAAATGATCAGTCTATAATTTTAATGGTAGGTTTATTTGAACAGTGAGAGACAGAATAACAACAAACAAATCCAGAAAAAACACATGTCAAGAAAGCACATATACATGCCCGTCTGAAGTTTGCCAATGAACATCTGAATGATTCAGAGGACAACTGGGTGAAAGTGTTGTGGTCAGATGAGACCAACATGGAGATCTTTGGCATCAACTCAACTCCGTGTTTGGAGGAGGAGGAATGCTGCCTATGACCCCCAAGAACACCATCCCCACTGTCAAACATGGAGGTGGAAACATTATGCTTTGGGGGTGTTTTTCTGCTAAGGGGACAGGACAACTTCACCGCATCAAAGAGACGATGGACGGGGCCATGTACCGTCAAATCTTGGGTGAGAACCTCCTTCCCTCCGCCAGGGCATTGGAAAATGGGTTGTGATGGGTATTCCAGCATGACAATGACCCAAAACACACAGCCAAGGCAACAAAGGAGTGGCTCAAGAAGAAGCACATTAAGGTCCTGGAGTGGCCTAGCCAGTCTCCAGAACTTAATCCCATAGAACATCTGTGGAGGGAGCTGAAGGTTTGAGTTGCCAAACGTCAACCTCGAAACCTTAATGACTTGGAGAAGATCTGCAAAGAGGAGTGGGACAAAATCCCTACTGAGATGTGTGCAAACCTGGTGGCCAACTACAAGAAACGTCTGACCTCTGTGATTGCCAACAAAGGTTTTGCCACCAAAATTATAGACTGATCATTTCTTTGTCAGCGGGCAAACATACAAAATCAGCAGGGGATCAAATACCTTTTTCCCTCACTGTATCTCTCTCTCTCTCTCTCTCTCTCTCTCTCTCTCTCGCTGTCTCTCTCTCTCTCTCTCGCTGTCTCTCTTTGTCTCCCTCTCTGTATCTCTCTCTCTCTCTCTCTCTGTCTCCCTCTCTGTCTGTCTCTCTCTCTTGCTCTCTGTCTCTGATGTGGTGGATCTTGGAAAGGCCCACTCCTCCTCACCCCCCCCCCCCCCCCCTCCCGACCACAGGCGCCACGAGTGGTTCTCACATACACTCCCCCTCACCCTCCCAATGCCCTCTCCAACTCCCTTGTTATTCTCTACCCCCGCTAAACACACCCACACATCTTTCCCCCATTTAAAGCATCAATCTGAAAAATAGTCAGAAAGGGTGATGTCACTGTAGGTCGTACCCACTCATATGCACCCCCTGGGGGTACAGAGAGGATTCCATTTTGTCATTGTTTTGTTTGCCAGTGTCTGTTCTGACAGTGTTGGCATTAGATAGAGGGCGGCAAGGGGTGTGTCACAATGGTGTCATGGTTCTGTTGTTCTGGCCCATTGTGTGTTTTTTGTTTTAGAAATGAGCCAATGGGGTCACAGCAAGGGGGTGGAGACAGAATGCACTGGGCAACGTCTCTGCTGTAATTCCATTCCCAGTGTGCACCTCTTCACAACAGCATCGTGTAAACACTAAAAACAACATTCTGATACTCTACAATTTCTGCCAGTTATTGTAGTGTTTCTATGCCTGTTGTTGTCGTGATGTTTCTCAGAGAGAGAGGGGGAGAGAGAGAGAGGGGGAGAGAGAGGGGGAGAGAGAGGGGGAGAGAGAGAGGGGGGGAGAGAGGGGGGGAGAGAGAGGGGGAGAGAGAGGGGGAGAGAGAGAGGGGGGGAGAGAGAGGGGGAGAGAGAGGGAGAGAGAGAGGGAGAGAGAGAGGGAGAGAGAGAGGGAGAGAGAGAGGGAGAGAGAGAGGGAGAGAGAGAGGGAGAGAGAGAGAGAGAGAGAGAGAGAGAGAGAGAGAGAGAGAGAGAGAGAGAGAGAGAGAGAGAGAGAGAGAGAGAGAGAGAGAGAGAGAGAGAGAGAGAGAGAGAGACCGGAGAGAGAGGGATGGAGAGAGAGAGGGGGGGAGAGGGAGAGAGAGAGGGGGGGGGAGAGAGAGAGGGGGGAGAGGGGGAGAGAGAGAGAGGGGGGAGAGGGGGAGAGAGAGAGAGGGGGGAGAGGGGGAGAGAGAGAGAGGGGGGAGAGGGGGAGAGAGAGAGAGGGGGGAGAGGGGGAGAGAGAGACCGGAGAGAGAGAGACCGGAGAGAGAGAGACCGGAGAGAGAGAGACCGGAGAGAGAGAGGGGGGGAGAGGGAGAGAGAGAGGGGGGGAGAGAGAGAGGGGGGAGAGGGGGAGAGAGAGAGGGGGGAGAGGGGGAGAGAGAGAGAGAGGGGGAGAGAGAGAGAGAGGGGGAGAGAGACCGGGGAGGGAGGGAGAGAGAGAGAGAGACCGGAGAGGGAGGGAGGGAGGGAGGGAGGGAGGGAGGGAGGGAGGGAGGGAGAGAGAGAGAGGGAGAGAGAGGGAGGGAGAGAGAGGGAGGGAGGGAGAGGGAGGGAGAGAGAGGGAGGGAGGGAGGGAGGGAGAGGGAGGGAGGGAGAGGGAGGGAGGGAGGGAGGGAGAGGGAGGGAGGGAGGGAGGGAGGGAGGGAGAGGGAGGGAGGGAGGGAGAGGGAGGGAGGGAGAGGGAGGGAGAGGGAGGGAGAGGGAGGGAGGGAGGGAGAGGGAGGGAGAGCAGTAGGGCTGGGTGATATGGCCTGGAATCGAACCAGGGTCAGACCTTAGCTTATCTTAGATCTTATCTTAGCAGTAGGGCTGGGTGATATGGCCTGGAATCGAACCAGGGTCAGATCTTATCTTAGCAGTAGGGCTGGGTGATATGGCCTGGAATCGAACCAGGGTCAGATCTTATCTTATCTTAGATCTTATCTTAGCAGTAGGGCTGGGTGATATGGCCTGGAATCGAACCAGGGTCAGATCTTATCTTATCTTAGATCTTATCTTAGCAGTAGGGCTGGGTGATATGGCCTGGAATCGAACCAGGGTCAGATCTTATCTTATCTTAGATCTTATCTTAGCAGTAGGGCTGGGTGATATGGCCTGGAATCGAACCAGGGTCAGATCTTATCTTATCTTAGATCTTATCTTAGCAGTAGGGCTGGGTGATATGGCCTGGAATCGAACCAGGGTCAGATCTTATCTTATCTTAGATCTTATCTTAGCAGTAGGGCTGGGTGATATGGCCTGGAATCGAACCAGGGTCAGATCTTATCTTATCTTAGATCTTATCTTAGCAGTAGGGCTGGGTGATATGGCCTGGAATCGAACCAGGGTCAGATCTTATCTTATCTTAGATCTTATCTTAGCAGTAGGGCTGGGTGATATGGCCTGGAATCGAACCAGGGTCAGATCTTATCTTATCTTAGATCTTATCTTAGCAGTAGGGCTGGGTGATATGGCCTGGAATCGAACCAGGGTCAGATCTTATCTTATCTTAGATCTTATCTTAGCAGTAGGGCTGGGTGATATGGCCTGGAATCGAACCAGGGTCAGATCTTATCTTATCTTAGATCTTATCTTAGCAGTAGGGCTGGGTGATATGGCCTGGAATCGAACCAGGGTCAGATCTTATCTTATCTTAGATCTTATCTTAGCAGTAGGGCTGGGTGATATGGCCTGGAATCGAACCAGGTTCAGATCTTATCTTAGCAGTAGGGCTGGGTGATATGGCCTGGAATCGAACCAGGGTCAGATCTTATCTTATCTTAGATCTTATCTTAGCAGTAGGGCTGGGTGATATGGCCTGGAATCGAACCAGGGTCAGATCTTATCTTATCTTAGATCTTATCTTAGCAGTAGGGCTGGGTGATATGGCCTGGAATCGAACCAGGGTCAGATCTTATCTTATCTTAGATCTTATCTTAGCAGTAGGGCTGGGTGATATGGCCTGGAATCGAACCAGGGTCAGATCTTATCTTATCTTAGATCTTATCTTAGCAGTAGGGCTGGGTGATATGGCCTGGAATCGAACCAGGGTCAGATCTTATCTTATCTTAGATCTTATCTTAGCAGTAGGGCTGGGTGATATGGCCTGGAATCGAACCAGGGTCAGATCTTATCTTAGCAGTAGGGCTGGGTGATATGGCCTGGAATCGAACCAGGGTCAGATCTTAGCTTATCTTAGATCTTATCTTAGCAGTAGGGCTGGGTGATATGGCCTGGAATCGAACCAGGGTCAGATCTTATCTTAGCAGTAGGGCTGGGTGATATGGCCTGAAATCGAACCAGGGTCAGATCTTATCTTAGCAGTAGGGCTGGGTGATATGGCCTGGAATCGAACCAGGGTCAGATCTTAGCTTATCTTAGATCTTATCTTAGCAGTAGGGCTGGGTGATATGGCCTGGAATCGAACCAGGGTCAGACCTTAGCTTATCTTAGATCTTATCTTAGCAGTAGGGCTGGGTGATATGGCCTGGAATCGAACCAGGGTCAGATCTTATCTTAGCAGTAGGGCTGGGTGATATGGCCTGGAATCGAACCAGGGTCAGATCTTATCTTATCTTAGATCTTATCTTAGCAGTAGGGCTGGGTGATATGGCCTGGAATCGAACCAGGGTCAGATCTTATCTTATCTTAGATCTTATCTTAGCAGTAGGGCTGGGTGATATGGCCTGGAATCGAACCAGGGTCAGATCTTATCTTATCTTAGATCTTATCTTAGCAGTAGGGCTGGGTGATATGGCCTGGAATCGAACCAGGGTCAGATCTTATCTTATCTTAGATCTTATCTTAGCAGTAGGGCTGGGTGATATGGCCTGGAATCGAACCAGGGTCAGATCTTATCTTATCTTAGATCTTATCTTAGCAGTAGGGCTGGGTGATATGGCCTGGAATCGAACCAGGGTCAGATCTTATCTTATCTTAGATCTTATCTTAGCAGTAGGGCTGGGTGATATGGCCTGGAATCGAACCAGGGTCAGATCTTATCTTATCTTAGATCTTATCTTAGCAGTAGGGCTGGGTGATATGGCCTGGAATCGAACCAGGGTCAGATCTTATCTTATCTTAGATCTTATCTTAGCAGTAGGGCTGGGTGATATGGCCTGGAATCGAACCAGGGTCAGATCTTATCTTATCTTAGATCTTATCTTAGCAGTAGGGCTGGGTGATATGGCCTGGAATCGAACCAGGGTCAGATCTTATCTTATCTTAGATCTTATCTTAGCAGTAGGGCTGGGTGATATGGCCTGGAATCGAACCAGGGTCAGATCTTATCTTATCTTAGATCTTATCTTAGCAGTAGGGCTGGGTGATATGGCCTGGAATCGAACCAGGGTCAGATCTTATCTTATCTTAGATCTTATCTTAGCAGTAGGGCTGGGTGATATGGCCTGGAATCGAACCAGGGTCAGATCTTATCTTATCTTAGATCTTATCTTAGCAGTAGGGCTGGGTGATATGGCCTGGAATCGAACCAGGGTCAGATCTTAGCTTATCTTAGATCTTATCTTAGCAGTAGGGCTGGGTGATATGGCCTGGAATCGAACCAGGTTCAGATCTTATCTTAGCAGTAGGGCTGGGTGATATGGCCTGGAATCGAACCAGGGTCAGATCTTATCTTATCTTAGATCTTATCTTAGCAGTAGGGCTGGGTGATATGGCCTGGAATCGAACCAGGGTCAGATCTTATCTTATCTTAGATCTTATCTTAGCAGTAGGGCTGGGTGATATGGCCTGGAATCGAACCAGGGTCAGATCTTATCTTATCTTAGATCTTATCTTAGCAGTAGGGCTGGGTGATATGGCCTGGAATCGAACCAGGGTCAGATCTTATCTTATCTTAGATCTTATCTTAGCAGTAGGGCTGGGTGATATGGCCTGGAATCGAACCAGGGTCAGATCTTATCTTATCTTAGATCTTATCTTAGCAGTAGGGCTGGGTGATATGGCCTGGAATCGAACCAGGGTCAGATCTTATCTTAGCAGTAGGGCTGGGTGATATGGCCTGGAATCGAACCAGGGTCAGATCTTAGCTTATCTTAGATCTTATCTTAGCAGTAGGGCTGGGTGATATGGCCTGGAATCGAACCAGGTTCAGATCTTATCTTAGCAGTAGGGCTGGGTGATATGGCCTGGAATCGAACCAGGGTCAGATCTTATCTTATCTTAGATCTTATCTTAGCAGTAGGGCTGGGTGATATGGCCTGGAATCGAACCAGGGTCAGATCTTATCTTATCTTAGATCTTATCTTAGCAGTAGGGCTGGGTGATATGGCCTGGAATCGAACCAGGGTCAGATCTTATCTTATCTTAGATCTTATCTTAGCAGTAGGGCTGGGTGATATGGCCTGGAATCGAACCAGGGTCAGATCTTATCTTATCTTAGATCTTATCTTAGCAGTAGGGCTGGGTGATATGGCCTGGAATCGAACCAGGGTCAGATCTTATCTTAGCAGTAGGGCTGGGTGATATGGCCTGGAATCGAACCAGGGTCAGATCTTATCTTAGCAGTAGGGCTGGGTGATATGGCCTGGAATCGAACCAGGGTCAGATCTTAGCTTATCTTAGATCTTATCTTAGCAGTAGGGCTGGGTGATATGGCCTGGAATCGAACCAGGGTCAAATCTTATCTTAGCAGTAGGGCTGGGTGATATGGCCTGGAATCGAACCAGGGTCAGATCTTATCTTAGCAGTAGGGCTGGGTGATATGGCCTGGAATCGAACCAGGGTCAGATCTTATCTTAGCAGTAGGGCTGGGTGATATGGCCTGGAATCGAACCAGGGTCAGATCTTATCTTAGCAGTAGGGCTGGGTGATATGGCCTGGAATCGAACCAGGGTCAGATCGTATCTTAGCAGTAGGGCTGGGTGATACAGCCTGGAATCGAACCAGGGTCAGATCTTATCTTAGCAGTAGGGCTGGGTGATATGGCCTGGAATCGAACCAGGGTCAGATCGTATCTTAGCAGTAGGGCTGGGTGATACAGCCTGGAATCGAACCAGGGTCAGATCTTATCTTAGCAGTAGGGCTGGGTGATATGGCCTGGAATCGAACCAGGGTCAGATCGTATCTTAGCAGTAGGGCTGGGTGATACAGCCTGGAATCGAACCAGGGTCAGATCTTATCTTAGCAGTAGGGCTGGGTGATATGGCCTGGAATCGAACCAGGGTCAGATCTTATCTTAGCAGTAGGGCTGGGTGATATGGCCTGGAATCGAACCAGGGTCAGATCTTATCTTAGCAGTAGGGCTGGGTGATATGGCCTGGAATCGAACCAGGGTCAGATCTTATCTTAGCAGTAGGGCTGGGTGATATGGCCTGGAATCGAACCAGGGTCAGATCTTATCTTAGCAGTAGGGCTGGGTGATATGGCCTGGAATCGAACCAGGGTCAGATCTTATCTTAGCAGTAGGGCTGGGTGATATGGCCTGGAATCGAACCAGGGTCAGATCTTATCTTAGCAGTAGGGCTGGGTGATACAGCCTGGAATCGAACCAGGGTCAGATCTTATCTTAGCAGTAGGGCTGGGTGATATGGCCTGGAATCGAACCAGGGTCAGATCTTATCTTAGCAGTAGGGCTGGGTGATATGGCCTGGAATCGAACCAGGGTCAGATCTTATCTTAGCAGTAGGGCTGGGTGATATGGCCTGGAATCGAACCAGGGTCAAATCTTATCTTAGCAGTAGGGCTGGGTGATATGGCCTGGAATCGAACCAGGGTCAGATCTTATCTTAGCAGTAGGGCTGGGTGATATGGCCTGGAATCGAACCAGGGTCAGATCTTATCTTAGCAGTAGGGCTGGGTGATATGGCCTGGAATCGAACCAGGGTCAGATCTTATCTTAGCAGTAGGGCTGGGTGATATGGCCTGGAATCGAACCAGGGTCAGATCGTATCTTAGCAGTAGGGCTGGGTGATACAGCCTGGAATCGAACCAGGGTCAGATCTTATCTTAGCAGTAGGGCTGGGTGATATGGCCTGGAATCGAACCAGGGTCAGATCGTATCTTAGCAGTAGGGCTGGGTGATACAGCCTGGAATCGAACCAGGGTCAGATCTTATCTTAGCAGTAGGGCTGGGTGATATGGCCTGGAATCGAACCAGGGTCAGATCGTATCTTAGCAGTAGGGCTGGGTGATACAGCCTGGAATCGAACCAGGGTCAGATCTTATCTTAGCAGTAGGGCTGGGTGATATGGCCTGGAATCGAACCAGGGTCAGATCTTATCTTAGCAGTAGGGCTGGGTGATATGGCCTGGAATCGAACCAGGGTCAGATCTTATCTTAGCAGTAGGGCTGGGTGATATGGCCTGGAATCGAACCAGGGTCAGATCTTATCTTAGCAGTAGGGCTGGGTGATATGGCCTGGAATCGAACCAGGGTCAGATCTTATCTTAGCAGTAGGGCTGGGTGATATGGCCTGGAATCGAACCAGGGTCAGATCTTATCTTAGCAGTAGGGCTGGGTGATATGGCCTGGAATCGAACCAGGGTCAGATCTTATCTTAGCAGTAGGGCTGGGTGATACAGCCTGGAATCGAACCAGGGTCCGATCTTATCTTAGCAGTAGGGCTGTGTGATATGGCCTGGAATCGAACCAGGGTCAGATCTTATCTTAGCAGTAGGGCTGGGTGATATGGCCTGGAATCGAACCAGGGTCAGATCGTATCTTAGCAGTAGGGCTGGGTGATACAGCCTGGAATCGAACCAGGGTCAGATCTTATCTTAGCAGTAGGGCTGGGTGATACAGCCTGGAATCGAACCAGGGTCAGATCTTATCTTAGCAGTAGGGCTGGGTGATACAGCCTGGAATCGAACCAGGGTCAGATCTTATCTTAGCAGTAGGGCTGGGTGATATGGCCTGGAATCGAACCAGGGTCAGATCTTATCTTAGCAGTAGGGCTGGGTGATACAGCCTGGAATCGAACCAGGGTCAGATCTTATCTTAGCAGTAGGGCTGGGTGATACAGCCTGGAATCGAACCAGGGTCAGATCTTATCTTAGCAGTAGGGCTGGGTGATACAGCCTGGAATCGAACCAGGGTCAGATCTTATCTTAGCAGTAGGGCTGGGTGATACGGCCTGGAATCGAACCAGGGTCAGATCTTATCTTAGCAGTAGGGCTGGGTGATATGGCCTGGAATCGAACCAGGGTCAGATCGTATCTTAGCAGTAGGGCTGGGTGATATGGCCTGGAATCGAACCAGGGTCAGATCTTATCTTAGCAGTAGGGCTGGGTGATATGGCCTGGAATCGAACCAGGGTCAGATCTTATCTTAGCAGTAGGGCTGGGTGATATGGCCTGGAATCGAACCAGGGTCAGATCTTATCTTAGCAGTAGGGCTGGGTGATATGGCCTGGAATCGAACCAGGGTCAGATCTTATCTTAGCAGTAGGGCTGGGTGATATGGCCTGGAATCGAACCAGGGTCAGATCTTATCTTATCTTAGATCTTATCTTAGCAGTAGGGCTGGGTGATATGGCCTGGAATCGAACCAGGGTCAGATCTTAGCTTATCTTAGATCTTATCTTAGCAGTAGGGCTGGGTGATATGGCCTGGAATCGAACCAGGGTCAGATCTTATCTTAGCAGTAGGGCTGGGTGATACAGCCTGGAATCGAACCAGGGTCAGATCTTATCTTAGCAGTAGGGCTGGGTGATATGGCCTGGAATCGAACCAGGGTCAGATCTTATCTTAGCAGTAGGGCTGGGTGATATGGCCTGGAATCGAACCAGGGTCAGATCTTATCTTAGCAGTAGGGCTGGGTGATACAGCCTGGAATCGAACCAGGGTCAGATCTTATCTTAGCAGTAGGGCTGGGTGATACAGCCTGGAATCGAACCAGGGTCAGATCTTATCTTAGCAGTAGGGCTGGGTGATACGGCCTGGAATCGAACCAGGGTCAGATCTTATCTTAGCAGTAGGGCTGGGTGATACGGCCTGGAATCGAACCAGGGTCAGATCTTATCTTAGCAGTAGGGCTGGGTGATATGGCCTGGAATCGAACCAGGGTCAGATCTTATCTTAGCAGTAGGGCTGGGTGATATGGCCTGGAATCGAACCAGGGTCAGATCTTATCTTAGCAGTAGGGCTGGGTGATATGGCCTGGAATCGAACCAGGGTCAGATCTTATCTTAGCAGTAGGGCTGGGTGATATGGCCTGGAATCGAACCAGGGTCAGATCTTATCTTAGCAGTAGGGCTGGGTGATATGGCCTGGAATCGAACCAGGGTCAGATCTTATCTTAGCAGTAGGGCTGGGTGATATGGCCTGGAATCGAACCAGGGTCAGATCTTATCTTAGCAGTAGGGCTGGGTGATATGGCCTGGAATCGAACCAGGGTCAGATCTTATCTTAGCAGTAGGGCTGGGTGATACAGCCTGGAATCGAACCAGGGTCAGATCTTATCTTAGCAGTATGGCTGGGTGATACGGCCTGGAATCGAACCAGGGTCAGATCTTATCTTAGCAGTAGGGCTGGGTGATACGGCCTGGAATCGAACCAGGGTCAGATCTTATCTTAGCAGTAGGGCTGGGTGATATGGCCTGGAATCGAACCAGGGTCAGATCTTATCTTAGCAGTAAGGCTGGGTGATATGGCCTGGAATCGAACCAAGGTCAGATCTTATCTTTAGCAGTAGGGCTGGGTGATATGGCCTGGAATCGAACCAGGGTCAGATCTTATCTTAGCAGTAGGGCTGGGTGATACGGCCTGGAATCGAACCAGGGTCAGATCTTATCTTAGCAGTAGGGCTGGGTGATACGGCCTGGAATCGAACCAGGGTCAGATCTTATCTTAGCAGTAGGGCTGGGTGATATGGCCTGGAATCGAACCAGGGTCAGATCTTATCTTAGCAGTAGGGCTGGGTGATATGGCCTGGAATCGAACCAGGGTCAGATCTTATCTTAGCAGTAGGGCTGGGTGATATGGCCTGGAATCGAACCAGGGTCAGATCTTATCTTAGCAGTAGGGCTGGGTGATATGGCCTGGAATCGAACCAGGGTCAGATCTTATCTTAGCAGTAGGGCTGGGTGATATGGCCTGGAATCGAACCAGGGTCAGATCTTATCTTAGCAGTAGGGCTGGGTGATATGGCCTGGAATCGAACCAGGGTCAGATCTTATCTTAGCAGTAGGGCTGGGTGATATGGCCTGGAATCGAACCAGGGTCAGATCTTATCTTAGCAGTAGGGCTGGGTGATACGGCCTGGAATCGAACCAGGGTCAGATCTTATCTTAGCAGTATGGCTGGGTGATACGGCCTGGAATCGAACCAGGGTCAGATCTTATCTTAGCAGTAGGGCTGGGTGATACGGCCTGGAATCGAACCAGGGTCAGATCTTATCTTAGCAGTAGGGCTGGGTGATATGGCCTGGAATCGAACCAGGGTCAGATCTTATCTTAGCAGTAAGGCTGGGTGATATGGCCTGGAATCGAACCAGGATCAGATCTTATCTTAGCAGTAGGGCTGGGTGATATGGCCTGGAATCGAACCAGGGTCAGATCTTATCTTAGCAGTAGGGCTGGGTGATATGGCCTGGAATCGAACCAGGGTCAGATCTTATCTTAGCAGTAGGGCTGGGTGATATGGCCTGGAATCGAACCAGGGTCAGATCTTATCTTAGCAGTAGGGCTGGGTGATACAGCCTGGAATCGAACCAGGGTCAGATCTTATCTTAGCAGTAGGGCTGGGTGATACGGCCTGGAATCGAACCAGGGTCAGATCTTATCTTAGCAGTAGGGCTGGGTGATACGGCCTGGAATCGAACCAGGGTCAGATCTTATCTTAGCAGTAGGGCTGGGTGATATGGCCTGGAATCGAACCAGGGTCAGATCTTATCTTAGCAGTAGGGCTGGGTGATATGGCCTGGAATCGAACCAGGGTCAGATCTTATCTTAGCGGTAGGGCTGGGTGATATGGCCTGGAATCGAACCAGGGTCAGATCTTATCTTAGCAGTAGGGCTGGGTGATATGGCCTGGAATCGAACCAGGGTCAGATCTTATCTTAGCAGTAGGGCTGGGTGATACGGCCTGGAATCGAACCAGGGTCAGATCTTATCTTAGATCTTATTTGTAAACGTTTTCTTTGATGTAATAACCTTATGTAGTTGTGTTTTATTTGTTTTTTTTAAAAATTATTTTATTGTTATTGCACATTTATAAAACTAGACAGCTTGTTTAACAGTATGTGGCTAAAATGCTGCTAGTGATCAGTGATGTTAAGCACTTAAGTAAAAATAAGAAGTTTTTTGGGGGAATATGTACTTTACTTCACTATTTATATATATATTTTTTGACTTTTTCTTCACTACATTACTAAAGAAAATAATGTCATTTTTACTCCCTGACACCTAAAAGTTACATTTTGAATGCTTAGCAGGAGAGGAAAATGGTCCAATTCACTCACTGCCAGAGAACATCCCTGGTCATCCCTACTGCCTCTTATCTGGAGGACTCACTAAACAGAGAACCTCCCTGGTCCTCCCTACTGCCTCTGATCTGGAGGACTCACTAAACAGAGAACATCCCTGGTCATCCCTACTGCCTCTGACCTGGTGGACTCACTAAACAGAGAACATCCCTGGTCATCCCTACTGCCTCTGATCTGGAGGACTCACTAAACAGAGAACATCCCTGGTCATCCCTACTGCCTCTGATCTGGAGGACTCACTAAACAGAGAACATCCCTGGTCATCCCTATTGCCTCTGATCTGGAGAACTCACTAAACAGAGAACATCCCTGGTCATCTCTACTGCCTCTGACCTGGTGGACTCACTAAACAGAGAACATCCCTGGTAATCCCTACTGCCTCTGATCTGGAGGACTCACTAAACAGAGAACATCCCTGGTCATCCCTACTGCCTCTGATCTGGAGGACTCAATAAACAGAGAACATCCCTGGTCATCCCTACTGCCTCTGATCTGGAGGACTCACTAAACAAAAAACATCCCTGGTCATCCCTACTGCCTCTGATCTGGAGGACTCACTAAACAGAGAACATCCCTGGTCATCCCTACTGACTCTGATCTGGAGGACTCACTAAACAAAGAACATCCCTGGTCATCCCTACTGCCTCTGATCTGGAGGACTCACTAAACAGAGAACATCCCTGGTCATCCCACTGCCTCTGATCTGGAGGACTCACTAAACAGAGAACATCCCTGGTCATCTTTACTGTCTCTGATCTGGAGGACTCACTAAACAGAGAACATCCCTGGTCATCTCTACCGCCTCTGATCTGGAGGACTCACTAAACAGAGAACATCCCTGGTCATCTCTACTGCCTCTGATCTGGAGGATTCACTAAACAGAGAACATCCCTGGTCATCCCTACTGCCTCTGATCTGGCAGGCTCACTAAACAGAGAACATCCCTGGTCATCCCTACTGCCTCTGATCTGGAGGACTCACTAAACAGAGAACATCCCTGGTCATCCCTACTGCCTCTGGTCTGGAGCACTCACTAAACAGAGAACATCCCTGGTCATCCCTACTGTCTCTGATCTGGAGGACTCACTAAACAGAGAACATCCCTGGTCATCCCTACTGCCTCTGATCTGGAGGACTCACTAAACAGAGAACATCCCTGGTCATCCCTACTGCCTCTGATCTGGTGGACTCACTAAACAGAGAACATCCCTGGTCATCCCTACTGCCTCTGATCTGGAGGACACACTAAACAGAGAACATCCCTGGTCATCTTTACTGTCTCTGATCTGGAGGACTCACTAAACAGAGAACATCCCTGGTCATCTCTACTGCCTCTGATCTGGAGGACTCACTAAAAAGAGAACATCCCTGGTCATCTCTACTGCCTCTGATCTGGAGGACTCACTAAACAGAGAACATCCCTGGTCATCCCTACTGCCTCTGATCTGGCAGGCTCACTAAACAGAGAACATCCTTGGTCATCCCTACTGCCTCTGATCTGGAGGACTCACTAAACAGAGAACATCCCTGGTCATCCCTACTGCCTCTGGTCTGGAGGACTCACTAAACAGAGAACATCCCTGGTCATCCCTACTGCCCCTGATCTGGCAGGCTCATTAAACAGAGAACATCCTTGGTCATCTCTACTGCCTCTGATCTGGAGGACTCACTAAACAGAGAACATCCCTGGTCATCCCTACTGCCTCTGATCTGGTGGACTCACTAAACAGAGAACATCCCTGGTCATCCCTACTGCCTCTGATCTGGAGGACACACTAAACAGAGAACATCCCTGGTCATCTCTACTACCTCTGATCTGGAGGACTCACTAAACAGAGAACATCCTTGGTCATCCTTACTGCCTCTGATCTGGAGGACTCACTAAACAGACAACATCCCTGGTCATCGCTACTGCCTCTGATCTGGAGGACTCACTAAACAGAGAACATCCCTGGTCATCCCTACTGCTTCTGATCTGGTGGACTCACTAAAAAGAGAACATCCCTGGTCATCCCTACTGCCTCTGATCTGGAGGACTCACGAAACAGAGAACATCCCTGGTCATCCCTACTGCCTCTGATCTGGAGGACTCACTAAACAGAGAACATCCCTGGTCATCCTTACTGCCTCTGATCTGGAGGACTCACTAAACAGAGAACATCCCTGGTTATCTCTACTGCCTCTGATCTGGAGGACTCACTAAACAGAGAACATCCCTGGTCTTCTCTACTGCCTCTGATCTGGAGGACTCACTAAACAGAGAAGAACCCTGGTCATCCCTACTGCCTCAGGTCTGGAGGACTCACTAAACAGAGAACATCCCTGGTCATCCCTACTGCCTCTGATCTGGAGGACACACTAAACAGAGAACATCCCTGGTCATCTCTACTACCTCTGATCTGGAGGACTCACTAAACAGAGAACATCCCTAGTCATCCTTACTGCCTCTGATCTGGAGGACTCACTAAACAGACAACATCCCTGGTCATCGCTACTGCCTCTGATCTGGAGGACTCACTAAACAGAGAACATCCCTGGTCATCCCTACTGCTTCTGATCTGGTGGACTCACTAAAAAGAGAACATCCCTGGTCATCCCTACTGCCTCTGATCTGGAGGACTCACGAAACAGAGAACATCCCTGGTCATCCCTACTGCCTCTGATCTGGAGGACTCACTAAACAGAGAACATCCCTGGTCATCCCTACTGCCTCTGATCTGGAGGACTCACTAAACAGAGAACATCCCTGGTCATCTCTACTGCCTCTGATCTGGAGGACTCACTAAACAGAGAACATCCCTGGTCTTCTCTACTGCCTCTGATCTGGAGGACTCACTAAACAGAGAAGAACCCTGGTCATCCCTACTGCCTCAGGTCTGGAGGACTCACTAAACAGAGAACATCCCTGGTCATCCCTACTGCCTCTGATCTGGAGGACTCACTAAACAGAGAACATCCCTGGTCATCCCTACTGCCTCTGACCTGTTCAATGTTCATTGATTGTGTCATTTTTGTAGTGTTTGCTCTAGATTACAGGGTCCCCTAGGAAACACTGAACATCACTTTGGTTCCTACCCTGTCACAATAACTAGTCCGCCTGCTCTGAGTACAATTTGAGAAGTTGAGACCTAAGAAGGCTAGAAAGGTTAACGTGTCTTCTACTACGGTAAGATAATGTCTACTACAGTAAGATAATGTCTACTACGGTAAGATAATGTCTACTACAGTAAGATAATGTCTACTACGGTAAGATAATGTCTACTACAGTAAGATAATGTCTACTACGGTAAGATAATGTCTACTACAGTAAGATAATGTCTACTACAGTAAGATAATGTCTAATACGGTAAGATAATGTCTACTACGGTAAGATAATGTCTACTACAGTAAGATAATGTCTACTACGGTAAGATAATGTCTACTACAGTAAGATAATGTCTAATACGGTAAGATAATGTCTACTACGGTAAGATAATGTCTACTACAGTAAGATAATGTCTCCTACGGTAAGATAATGTCTATTATGGTATGAGTGGTATTATTGGTGTGAGTGGAGTGGGGAGGGGCTTGGTGTGAGGGGAGTGGGGAGGGGCCTGGTGTGAGGGGAGGGGCCTGGTGTGAGGGGAGGGGGGAGGGGCTTGGTGTGAGGGGAGGGGGGAGGGGCTTGGTGTGAGGGGAGTGGGGAGGGGCCTGGTGTGAGGGGAGGAGGGAGGGGCTTGGTGTGAGGGCACAGAAGGAGATGAGACCAAAAAGACAACTTGAGAACAAGAGGCCGTCATAAGAAGGAAGAAATAAAAGGTGATTCTTGTGATACGGACATTTGGAATATTACGCTAAAACATACATTTTAATTATTCCAATTAGTATCGCCGAGCTCTAACCAGTAGTATCGCCGAGCTCTAACCAGTAGTATCACCGAGCCCTAACCAGTAGTATCGCCGAGCCCTAACCAGTAGTATCGCCGAGCCCTAACCAGTAGTATCGCCGAGCTCTAACCAGTAGTATCGCCGAGCTCAAACCAGTAGTATCGCCGAGCTCTAACCAGTAGTATCGCCGAGCTCTAACCAGTAGTATCGCCGAGCTCTAACCAGTAGTATCGCCGAGCTCTAACCAGTAGTATCGCCGAGCCCTAACCAGTAGTATCACCGAGCCCTAACCAGTAGTATCGCCGAGCCCTAACCAGTAGTATCGCCGAGCCCTAACCAGTAGTATCGCCGAGCCCTAACCAGTAGTATCGCCGAGCTCTAACCAGTAGTATCGCCGAGCTCAAACCAGTAGTATCGCCGAGCTCTAACCAGTAGTATCGCCGAGCTCTAACCAGTAGTATCGCCGAGCCCTAACCAGTAGTATCACCGAGCCCTAACCAGTAGTATCGCCGAGCTCTAACCAGTAGTATCGCCGAGCCCTAACCAGTAGTATCGCCGAGCCCTAACCAGTAGTATCGCCGAGCTCTAACCAGTAGTATCGCCGAGCTCAAACCAGTAGTATCGCCGAGCTCTAACCAGTAGTATCGCCGAGCTCAAACCAGTAGTATCGCCGAGCTCTAACCAGTAGTATCGCCGAGCCCTAACCAGTAGTATCGCCGAGCCCTAACCAGTAGTATCGCCGAGCTCTAACCAGTAGTATCGCCGAGCTCTAACCAGTAGTATCACCGAGCCCTAACCAGTAGTATCACCGAGCTCTAACCAGTAGTATCGCCGAGCCCTAACCAGTAGTATCGCCGAGCCCTAACCAGTAGTATCACCGAGCCCTAACCAGTAGTATCACCGAGCTCTAACCAGTAGTATCGCCGAGCCCTAACCAGTAGTATCGCCGAGCCCTAACCAGTAGTATCGCCGAGCTCTAACCAGTAGTATCGCCGAGCCCTAACCAGTAGTATCACCGAGCTCTAACCAGTAGTATCACCGAGCTCTAACCAGTAGTATCGCCGAGCCCTAACCAGTAGTATCGCCGAGCCCTAACCAGTAGTATCGCCGAGCCCTAACCAGTAGTATCACCGAGCCCTAACCAGTAGTATCGCCGAGCCCTAACCAGTAGTGTCGCCGACCCCTAACCAGTAGTATCGCCGAGCCCTAACCAGTAGTATCCCCGAGCCCTAACCAGTAGTATCGCCGAGCCCTAACCAGTAGTATCGCCGAGCCCTAACCAGTAGTATCGCCGAGCCCTAACCAGTAGTATCGCCGAGCCCTAACCAGTAGTGTCGCCGAGCCCTAACCAGTAGTATCGCCGAGCCCTAACCAGTAGTATCGCCGAGCCCTAACCAGTAGTGTCGCCGAGCTCTAACCAGTAGTATCGCCGAGCCCTAACCAGTAGTATCGCCGAGCCCTAACCAGTAGTGTTGCCGAGCCCTAACCAGTAGTATCGCTGAGCCCTAACCAGTAGTGTTGCCGAGCCCTAACCAGTAGTATCGCCGAGCCCTAACCAGTAGTATCGCCGAGCCCTAACCAGTAGTATCGCCGAGCCCTAACCAGTAGTGTTGCCGAGCTCTAACCAGTAGTATCGCCGAGCCCTAACCAGTAGTATCGCCGAGCCCTAACCAGTGGTATCGCCGAGCCCTAACCAGTAGTATCGCCGAGCTCTAACCAGTAGTATCGCCGAGCCCTAACCAGTAGTATCGCCGAGCCCTAACCAGTAGTGTTGCCGACCCCTAACCAGTAGTTCACAAAATTAAAATAATTTATTCAAAGCAAACATTTCAAATTCTGGTTTGCTTTTGGTCTTACCCTAACCTTCTAACCATAGTGTTTGTGGTTATGTTGTGGTTATGTTGTGTGTAGGTTGTGTTGTGTTGTGGTTGTGTTGTGATTGTGTTGTGGTTATGTTGTGGCTGTGTGTGGGTTGTGTTGTGGTTATGTTGTGGCTGTGTGTTGGTTGTGTTGTGGCTGTGTGTTGGTTGTGTTGTGGTTATGTTATGGCTTTGTGTTGGTTGTGTTGTGGTTGTGGCTGTGTGTTGGTTGTGTTGGGGTTGTGTGTTGGTTGTGTTGTGGCTGTGTGTGGTTATGTTGTGGCTGTGTGTTGGTTGTATTGTGGTTGTGTGTTGGTTGTGTTGTGGTTGTGTGTTGGTTGTGTTGTGGCTGTGTGTGGGTTGTGTTGTGGTTGTGTGTTGGTTGTGTTGTGGCTTTGTGTGAGTTGTGTTGTGGCTGTGTGTTGGTTGTGTTGTGGTTTTGTGTTGGTTGTGTTGTGGCTGTGTGTGGGTTGTGTTGTGGCTGTGTGTTGGTTGTGTTGTGGTTGTGTTGTGGTTGTGTGTTGGTTGTGTTGTGGCTGTGTGTTGGTTGTGTTGTGGCTGTGTGTTGGTTGTAGTTTGCAGATGGAACCAGTTCTGCAATTATTAACATCTCCAGTCAACATGTACGTATCCTCTTCTTCTCTCCATCTCTCCACTCCCTCCTCTTCTTCTCTCCATCTCTCCACTCCCTCCTCTTCTTCTCTCCATCTCTCTACTCCCTCCTCTTCTTCTTCTCTCCATCTCTCTACTCCCTCCTCTTCTTCTCTCCATCTCTCTTCTCCCTCCTCTTCTTCTCTCCATCTCTTTACTCCCTCCTCTTCTTCTCTCCATCTCTCTACTCCCTCCTCTTCTTCTCTCCATCTCTCTACTCCCTCCTCTTCTTCTCTCCATCTCTCTACACCCTCTTCTTCTTCTCTCCATCTCTCTACTTCCTCTTATTCTTCTCTCCATCTCTACTCCCTCCTCTTCTTCTCTCCATCTCTCTATTCCCTCCTCTTCTTCTCTCCATCTCTCTACTCCTTCCTCTTCTTCTGTCCATCTCTCTACTCCCTCATCTTCTTCTTCTCTCCATCTCTCTACTCCCTCCGCTTCTTCTCTCCATCTCTCTACTCCCTCCTCTTCTTCTTCTCTCATCTCTCTACTCCCTCTTCTTCTTCTCTCATCTCTTTACTCTCTACTCCCTCCTCTTCTTCTCTCCATCTCTCTACTCCCTCCTCTTCTTCTTCTCTCCATCTCTCTACTCCCTCCTCTTCTTCTCCCATCTCTCTACTCCCTCCTCTTCTTCTTCTCTCATCTCTCTACTCCCTCTTCTTCTTCTCTCATCTCTCTACTCCCTCTTCTTCTTCTCTCATCTCTCTACTCCCTCTTCTTCTTCTCTCATCTCTCTACTCTCTACTCCCTCTTCTTCTTCGCTCATTTATCTTCTCCCTCTTCTTCTTCTCTCCATCTCTCTACTTCCTCCTCTTCTTCTCTCCTTCTCTCTACTCCCTCCTCTTCTTCTCTCCTTCTCTCTACTCCCTCCTCTTCTTCTCTCCTTCTCTCTACTCCCTCCTCTTCTTCTCTCCAGCCGCATCATTCCTCTGTTATTAATAAACACTTAAAAAAATAAGTATTCTGCATGTATATTGATGAAAAACTACAAACAGCGAGTATCCTAATGTAAGAAAGTAGAATATAAACTAAATATAGGCTACTGTGGGGGTGGGGTAGGCTAGATAATTACAACCGAATAGACCCATTTAAAATAATAGTGACAATGGAAACTTAAAATGCTATGTGGAGAATACCCAGAGTGTGTGACTGAACAGTACCAGAGGAGGAGAGAAGAACTCTCTCTCTCCCCTCCTCTTTCTCTCTCCCCTCCTCTGTCTCTCCCCTCCTCTTTCTCTCTCCCCTCCTCTCTCTCTCCCCTCCTCTCTCTCTCTCCCCTCCTCTCTCTCTCTCGCCTCCTCTTTCTCTCTCCCCTCCTCTTTCTCTCTCCCTCCTCTCTCTCTCTCCCCTCTCTCTCTCTCCCCTCTCTCTCCTATTTCTCTCTCCCCTCCTCTCTCTCTCTCCCCTCTCTCTCTCTCCCCTCCTCTCTCTCTCTCCCCTCCTCTCTCTCTCTCTCTCTCTCTCCTCTTACAATGGCAACAAGTGGCATTTAGCTTTATTATATTGTACAGGCAATAGCTCTGTTATTTCTTCTCTCTCTACTTTTCTCCTCCAGTCACAGTTGAATTAAGCGTCTGGCGGACCGGTGAACGTCAGTAGATCTCTTATTAGTACAAGAGCCTATAATGAGTCCCTTTGTTTTAGACTGACTTTGGACTGGGTTTAGACTGGGTTTATATTGGGTTTAGACTGGGTTTAGACTGTGTGGGTGTGTGCCACTGGTTTGCATTGCACTCAAGGAACTTGAAAGAGCAGCCAAAACATTTGGCTGTTCTTTCAGTGTTAGTTGAATTTCTGGGGAAATTAGTGCGCGTGCGTGTGTGCGCGCGTGCGTGTGTGTGTGCGTGCGTGTGTGTGTGTGATTAGACTGATTAGACTGATATGAGTGTAGATATGCAAGCCTGATTCGGGATAGTCAGTACGGAAGTCTGGTTTGTCCCATAACAGACCTATGACTTACCCCATGCCAGGCCTGAGGGTTAAAGATTCTCTTGGTCACACACACACTGGAAGATTGAGGTTCCTGGTTTTGCAGACAAAGTTATTTATTTTATTAGAAACTATTCAAAGCAGATGATCAGCTAGCTGAAGTCTCTTTTCTGCTGCAGGCCAAAATAAATAGGTTTGTTAAAAGAACCTCACCGCATGCCACTAAGCCAGACTTCTCTGGGGAGAAGAGAGAGGGATGGGGGTGGGTGGGTGGGGGGGGGTGGGGGGGGGTGAGAGAGAGGGATGGGGAGAGAGGGATGGGGGGGTGGGGGGGGGTGAGATAGAGGGATGGGGGGGGGGGGGGGGTGAGAGAGAGAGGGATGGGGAGAGAGGGATGGGGGGGGGGGGGGGGTGAGAGAGAGAGGGATGGGGAGAGAGGGATGGGGGGGGGGGGGGTGAGAGAGAGAGGGATGGGGAGAGAGGGATGGGGGGGTGGGGGGGGGTGAGAGAGAGGGATGGGGAGAGAGGGATGGGGGGGGTGAGAGAGAGGGATGGGGAGAGAGGGATGGGGCGGGGGGGGGGGTGGGGGTGAGGGAGAGGGATGGGGAGAGAGGGATGGGTCGGCGGGGGGGGGGGTGGGGGTGAGGGAGAGGGAGAAAATGAAAAGAGAGAGAAAAAAAAGAAAATAGAAAGAGAACAGACACAGTCTTGACATCCATCTTTCCATTCCAGCGGTCCCTCAGTGATGACCTCATCATTATTTCATTTCATTAGTCACATGCGCCGAATACAACAGGTGTAGACTTCTCAGTGGAATGCTTACTTACCAGCCCTTAACTTTAACCAACAACGCAGTTGAAAAGTACGAAAAATTTGCTAAAACTAAAAAAAAAGTAAACAGTAACACAAAATAACAATGAGGCGCAATACAAGGAGTACCCGGCACCGAGTCAATACAAGGAGCACCCGGCACCGAGTCAATACAAGGAGCACCCGGCACCGAGTCAATACAAGGAGCACCCGGCACCGAGTCAATACAAGGAGCACCCGGCACCGAGTCAATACAAGGAGCACCCGGCACCCGAGTCAATACAAGGAGCACCCGGCACCGAGTCAATACAAGGAGCACCCGGCACCCGAGTCAATACAAGGAGCACCCGGCACCCGAGTCCATACAAGGAGCACCCGGCACCCGAGTCCATGGGTACGAGGTAGTTGAGGAAATACGTAAAAGTGACAAGGCAATCAGGATAATAAACAGAGTAGCAGCAGCAGCAGCGTGTGAAAGTGTGTGTGTGGCATCAATATGTACGTGTGTGTTGGAGTCTCAGTGTCGTATGTGTGAGTGTATGGGTCAGTAATCATCAGAGGGGTGGACCAACCTTCTCAGTGAATTTTTATAAAATTGTGAAACATTAAAAAAAAAAGTTATCCTATTTAATTAAATATATATTCACGTCAACAAATAATCGATTAAAACACATTGTTTTGTAATTAAGGTCTACAGGAGCCTCAACAGCACTCTGTAGGGTAGCACCGTGGTGTAGCCGGAGGACAGCTAGCTTCCGTCCTCCTCTGGATACATTGACTTCAATACAAAACCTAGGAGGCTCATGGTTCTCACCCCCTTTCATAGACTTACACAGTAATTATGACAACTTTCGGAGGACGTCCTCCAACCTATCAGAGCTCTTGCAGCATGAACTGACATGTTCTCCACCCAATCAAAGGAGCAGAGAATGAATCTAGTAGTGAAAGCTACAGCTAGCTAGCACTGTATTGTATAAAATGTGATGAGTAGTTGACTCAGAGAAAGAAAATAAATTAACCGTTTTTAAGTAATACATTTATTCAGAAATGAAGAACCGAGAGAGAGAGCTAGTTATATTTTGTTGTATTGTTTTCACTTTCACTTACTTAGCTAGCGAATGCAGCTAGCTACTTTAGCCTACTCAAACAGAGAGGGATGCTATGTTAGCTAGCTACTTTAGCCTACTCAAACAGAGAGGGACGCTATGTTAGCTAGCTACTTTAGCCTACTCAAACAGAGAGGGATGCTATGTTAGCTAGCTTCTTTAGCCTACTCAAACAGAGAGGGATGCTATGTTAGCTAGCTACTTTAGCCTACTCAAACAGAGAGGGACGCTATGTTAGCTAGCTACTTTAGCCTACTCAAACAGAGAGGGATGCTATGTTAGCTAGCTTCTTTAGCCTACTCAAACAGAGAGGGATGCTATGTTAGCTAGCTACTTTAGCCTACTCAAACAGAGAGGGACGCTATGTTAGCTAGCTACTTTAGCCTACTCGAACAGAGAGGGATGCTATGTTAGCTAGCTACTTTAGCCTACTCAAACAGAGAGGGATGGTATGTTAGCTAGCTACTTCAGCCTACTCAAACAGAGAGGAATGGTATGTTAGCTAGCTAGCAATGGCTATCTAACACTGGAACTCTTCCAAGTCAAGGTAAGGTAAGCTTTTGGTTTTATTAATTTATTGCCATCGGGGTAACTGCTGTATTAGCGGGGGTGGGGGGTTCCGGGCCCCCCCCCCCAAAACAAAAAAAAACGTGCTTAGTTCTGGTGACTTTTTAAAAGGGAAAAACTCAAATAAACCACTTAATGTATAATTTCCACCCCCAGAAATGAGCTCAGTAACATATTGGTAAAAGTATTATAGTATACAGGATGCAATTTAAGGTTGCAGCTATCTAAAGAAACACAACAAAGACCTTTAAAAAAAAAAAAAGTTTATCTTGACAAAATGAACAGATGAACATTTGACTGAACATGAATTAGAGCCCACTAACTCACGTTCATCACAAAAGGTTAGGAAATTGAAAATCTCTTTCCGGGTTCTGACAACAACCCAGTTCATAGTTTACAGACAACAACCCAGTTCATAGTTTACAGTCGTTGTCCTGACAACAACCCAGTTCATAGTTTACAGTCGTTGTCCTGACAACAACCCAGTTCATAGTTTACAGTCGTTGTCCTGACAACAACCCAGTTCTGGCATAGTTTACAGTCGTTGTCCTGACAACAACCCAGTTCTGGCATAGTTTACAGTCGTTGTCCTGACAACAACCCAGTTCTGGCATAGTTTACAGTCGTTGTCCTGACAACAACCCAGTTCATAGTTTACAGTCGTTGTCCTGACAACAACCCAGTTCTGGCATAGTTTACAGTCGTTGTCCTGACAACAACCCAGTTCATAGTTTACAGTCGTTGTCCTGACAACAACCCAGTTCTGGCATAGTTTACAGTCGTTGTCCTGACAACAACCCAGTTCATAGTTTACAGTCGTTGTCCTGACAACAACCCAGTTCTGACATAGTTTACAGTCGTTGTCCTGACAACAACCCAGTTCATAGTTTACAGTCGTTGTCCTGACAACAACCCAGTTCTGGCATAGTTTACAGTCGTTGTCCTGACAACAACCCAGTTCTGGCATAGTTTACAGTCGTTGTCCTGACAACAACCCAGTTCTGACATAGTTTACAGTCGTTGTCCTGACAACAACCCAGTTCTGGCATAGTTTACAGTCGTTGTCCTGACAACAACCCAGTTCTGACATAGTTTACAGTCGTTGTCCTGACAACAACCCAGTTCTGGCATAGTTTACAGTCGTTGTCCTGACAACAACCCAGTTCTGGCATAGTTTACAGTCGTTGTCCTGACAAAAACCCAGTTCATAGTTTACAGTCGTTGTCCTGACAACAACCCAGTTCATAGTTTACAGTCGTTGTCCTGACAACAACCCAGTTCTGACATAGTTTACAGTCGTTGTCCTGACAACAACCCAGTTCTGACATAGTTTACAGTCGTTGTCCTGACAACAACCCAGTTCTGGCATAGTTTACAGTCGTTGTCCTGACAACAACCCAGTTCATAGTTTACAGTCGTTGTCCTGACAACAACCCAGTTCATAGTTTACAGTCGTTGTCCTGACAACAACCCAGTTCATAGTTTACAGTCGTTGTCCTGACAACAACCCAGTTCATAGTTTACAGTCGTTGTCCTGACAACAACCCAGTTCATAGTTTACAGTCGTTGTCCTGACAACAACCCAGTTCTGACATAGTTTACAGTCGTTGTCCTGACAACAACCCAGTTCTGACATAGTTTACAGTCGTTGTCCTGACAACAACCCAGTTCATAGTTTACAGTCGTTGTCCTGACAACAACCCAGTTCATAGTTTACAGTCGTTGTCCGAGCACTTTATTCTTCTTCTTCTGGGCTTTAAAAAAAAAGAGAGATTGAGTTCCTTGATGGGCCGTTGTTGGAGGCGGATCCTCAAATCTGTTTTGACCTGGAATAACAGAAATAATCAGAAGAGAAGGGAGAGAGAGAGAGAGAGACAAACAGGACCTAATTTCACATTTTAATGTTCTTACACGTTTCATTGCAGAGAAGTCCCTCCCACAATTAATGGAAGACACTGGTATCATCAGTGTGATTGCTGCCAGCTGGCTAAGGAAGAGGGTAGACCGCCCCCACTCATTAAATTGTGAATCTTTGTCAATGCCGTTAGCTGTTTACAACCCCTTGAAGTACATGAAAAGCCAAAAAGATTTACAAAATTAAAGTAGAGCCAACATAGTGGTAGGAAACAGGAAACCGAGTTGGGCAACACTGGCCTATAATGTTGTCTTCAAAAGATTGTCACGCTCATGCCATACCTTTGAATGCTCCAACTGGCACACGTTTGCTTGTAAGAGGGCCACTCTTGCAGCACAGCAGCCTCTGGTACTTGGAGAACTGCCTGGAGGGGAGGGTCAGGTTAAAAGGGGTTTATCCTCTCACTAGAGAACGCAGCCTGAGGTCCCGACACACTGAAGGCCTGAGGTCCCGACACACTGAAGGCCTGAGGTCCCGACACACTGAAGGCCTGAGGTCCCGACACACTGAAGGCCTGAGGTCCCGACACACTGAAGGCCTGAGGTCCCAACACACTGAAGGCCTGAGGTCCCAACACACTGAAGGCCTGAGGTCCCAACACACTGAAGGCCTGAGGTCCCACCACACTGAAGGCCTGAGGTCCCAACACACTGAAGGCCTGAGGTCCCAACACACTGAAGGCCTGAGGTCCCAACACACTGAAGGCCTGAGGTCCCAACACACTGAAGGCCTGAGGTCCCAACACACCGAAGGCCTCCAGAATCTCCAGGTGTTTATCTGGAGAACAGATATGGATCCATGACGTGATAACAGGCAGGCTGTGTTTCTTGACTTGCTGCCTGCCTGCCACAACTCACAGACCTAAATAACCTGCAGAACTGTATTGAACCCAGACAGATGATCTATTTACCAAGAGTGAATGTGCTTTTTAAAGAACTTTATTGAAACTATGTTTGGTAGAAATAGGATGTTTCTTTTGGTGTGGCGGCAATGATTCTGTCGTGGCACCCTGAGTACGCATCCTGGTACCTCGGCATTATGAGACGGCATGCATCATACCACTCCGAGTAGATATTGCCCATGGGCCCAGATATAGGATCAGTTTATCCCTCCTAATATTAACATGAACCAATAGAGGCCACATTATAAAACTTGCCTTAGATCAGGATGAACTTCTACCAGCTGTTAATCCCAGGACCATTGTGGGTAAGGTCTGGATTCCCCCAGCTAAAGCTGTAGAACTGTCTGGCCTATACCTATATTCACTGGCACACATGCACCTCTCTCTCTACCTCTACCTCTCTCTACCTCTACCTCTGTCTCTACCTCTGTCTCTCTGCCTCTCTCTCACTGCCTCTCTCTGCCTCTCTCTCTACCTCTACCTCTCTCTCCCTCTACCTCTACCTCTGTCTCTACCTCTGTCTCTACCTCTGTCTCTCTGCCTCTGTCTCTCTGCCTCTCTCTCTCTCTCTGTCTCTGCCTCTCTCTCTACCTCTACCTCTCTCTGCCTCTACCTCTACTCTGTCTCTACCTCTGTCTCTATCTCTGCCTCTCTGCCTCTCTCTCTCTCTCTCTCTCTGTGTCTCCATAGTTGAGTAAATCAGACACCAAACTGAAACTCCCAGTTTCAAACTGGGACCACATGTTCCCAGCTGATACACACACACACACACACACACACACACACACACACACACACACACACACACACACACACACACACACACACACAGAGACGCACGATCGCAAGAACACACATGTATTTATTAATGTGTCAGGGATCATGTACAACATGCACCAGATTTAGTTAGATCGATTATTTCATCTCTCATCACTGAGCAGAAAGATAATCAATACAACGCTACCATATAACACACTATTCAAATATCAATATACTCCCCGCCCCCCGTCCCCAAATGTACAGCAATAGACAAAATAATTATCTGAGTTT